>NW_009926043.1:165138-238807 GCF_000696875.1 Nestor notabilis | reverse complement strand
GCTCTTCCTATCCAGTTTTTGAATTCAATTAGTTTAGCTATGTTAAATGTGCAAGAACTGTTGAAGAATGTAAATTTTATGATGCAATTTTGTCGTTATGGTTTAGAATATTTTTATTCTGTTTTGCTATGAAATTTAGCTCAGCTCACAAAAGAAAGAGGTAGCACTTGCCTAAAGGTTTAGATTTTGATTAAAACCTTCCACTATTTTCCTTCTACTGTAACCTCCTAAAGCCGATGCTATCTTAGGTATTGTACTCACTTATTTGAAATAGAGAGAAACAATAGGGAGGCTTCCTGGCACTGCTCTGTCTCAGTGCAGCTGAACTCTGGTGGGGTGTGCATTCATTCTATGACTTCCTTCTGCGCAGAAACCATCAATTCTTCTGTATCATGTGGGATTCTCATTTTTGAGGGGGTGAACAAATGCATGGAATGGATGAATCTAGCAATCCAGTTCACTCAATCAGGTTTCTGAAGACAAAAAGGTAGTGTGATAGTCCTATTCGCCTGTTGTATGTGCCTCTCTATGCTTTAATTAATTTTCAAGCTTTTATTAGTGTAAGGTATGAATGAGATGAAGAGTTATTTAAAGTAGCAGTGTGCTGTTGCAATAAATCACCCTTTTTGGAACTTCCCAATATGTGTTTCTAATATATACTGCAAAAAGGAGTATCAATTTACTTCTGGAAAAAAAATATTTCATTTGAGGAATGCTTAATGATGAGAAATTAGCACTGTGGAGAAAATGAAAAGGTGTGTATTTTCTAGCACATCAGAATTAATCATTTCATAAGGAATGAGGATTAGCTATTTGGTTGGCTGGCTTTAAGTCATTAAGCCGTGACTCTAGCCATTAATTAAATTCACTTTTTACCTTAAAGTGAATCTGTTTATTGGAACTGGACAAACAGCACTGTGAAACTCTACAAAGTCTCTTTAGGATTGTAATGATGGCTGCAGCAGCAACAGTTAAGAGCTTTCATTTGAAAGCACTGAACCATTTACCTCATGGTTCTAACCACACACCTTCCATCAGTTTGTGTGGAACTGAAGGTGTGCAATACCTTGAGGAAATACTATGTGATACTATTAATGCTGAATGTGTTGCTGAATCAGCTGTGATTTGGTGACATTTTTGCAGAGACTCCAATGTTGCATGTGGGTTTGAGCAATAGGCATCTACCCAGTGTAGCTGCTGTTGCTTTAGCTTTTACCTGATGTGAAGTACTACTGTAGTATTAGAAGCAGGTTGAAATAGGGATACCGATTTTCTTATCCTGAAGTATTTTGGCAACCCAGGTTAGGATATCTATACTGGGAATTATTATTTTTATCAGATAACTGCAAAAAATAGTACTCTGTGAAGAGGCTTTTTCTGTTCTTTGGTATACCATGTATATCCATATTAAGAGTCATATTTTAGAGTAAAACATATGTACTTAGTAACTGAATGGTTTTGATGTTTCTGTATTTAAAAATCAGGTAGTTATTATTTGGTTCTGTGCATTTCCTTGTTTGTGCACTGACTTGCGGGAAGAGATGCAACAAACCTTGACTGAAGCTTTGAACTATGAAATACAGTATTGTATTGTGGTGTTATTTAAATGTCACTTTTTTTTTTTTTTCTTTTGCAAGACCTCCTCTTAGCCTGTCCTAATTTTTGGTTAAAGAAATAGTGGCATGAAGCCATACCAAATATGGCTTCATTTGTTTTTTAAGCGATTAGGCTTAATAGATAGCCATGAGGGAGAAGAAATTCTTAGCTAGCTAGGTTTGTCTATTTTATGAGGTTGGAAGCAGTAGAGAGATCCCACACCTAGGAGAACAGCTGGGAACAGCTAGGACTGAGCATATGGCTCTCCGGCTAGTTTTCCTATCAACAAATCACGGCTTGCAATCTGGTTTATATCCGCTTCTAAGGGTGGCCTGAGCTAATACCAGTTTTTTTGTTTGGTAATGTGGAAGACATTTTTCCCATATGACAAAACAGATTTTTGTGCTCCATCTGGCAACCCAAAGATTTGATTTTAAGGTTCAAATTACATTGGTCAGAATTGTGTGGGCTTCTAAGTGCTCCAGGATGACCTCAGTTTATCCTAATGATAGGATAAAGACCTTAGCATAAGTCATGTCATATTACATGGGGTAGCTAAGATTGCCCATCATACAGCTTCATTTTATCTCTCCCACTTCATATATAGATGAGGGGGAGGCACTGCCTTCCAGCCCGTGTCCTTGGGGAAGTTCGCCATTATACATCCTACACCTCCTTAGGTTTTTACAGCCTCTTTACCCGTAGAGGGTGGGAAGCAGGGGGAAGGTTCCCTGTTTATTAGTTTTAAGAAAACTGTTATGAGCTTTCCAGACTTGATCAGACTGTGTCATCGTTGCCATGCCTGCATCTCTACATCACATCTGTTCCGGAACTGTACTGCAGCACAGGAATTTATAAAATGGGCTGCAGCCACTTGATTTTTATCCAGACCATGCTGCTAGTGGCACCACTGGGCCTCTGAAAGACAACAGTCAGCAGACATCCCTCATGACATATCCCTAACTAACATCTGCCACAGGGAAAGAAGTTTTGAGGCAGTGCCATTTGGTAATGTTTCCATATGGATGAGGGTTTCTTTGGGCTTCACTGCTGGCAGAGGACAAAATCCTTTTGCTAGGAAGCAGGTTATTCACATCATCGTGACTCAAACATAGGCAGAACTCAAATACTGGATTTTTGCCTACTTCAGGTTAGGGGAAGGAATCTCTGAACAGCTTGCTAGTACAGGCATAAAGATGCACAGATATTGATGTTTATTGTCTCCATGATTCTCTGTGGTTGTACATGGTGTCATTACAAACGGAAGGAGTGATTTTCTGGTTAGGTGGTTAAACTTGTGTATTGTAATTGCTAGGATAAAATACACTGACTAGATAAAAATCTTTCTGGCAGTGTGCCGTGTGTTCTGATGTACTCCAGCTGCTAAGAACTGGGGAAAAAAAAAATAAATTTCCTATGTGTTCAGTACACTAAAGGATATTTTACATACATTGTTAGATTCCAAATGTAGATGGCTTTTATTTTTTGTAAAGTTAGCTTAAACCAAATCGTGCTACTATTTGACCTTTTCATTCCTACATGAAGTATCATTTTCATGTAGGGCTTCCCTTCGTTCATAGACTTACTAGATTCCAGGGGATAAGAGGTAAAGGGAATGAGCTGTTTCAATCATGATTAAAGACAGAAACTCTCTTTTCACAGTCATACGATTTCAGAAAGTTGTTCATTTATTGTTTCCAGATGGAAATAAAATTCTATATTGCATTTTTCTTCTAACTGAAATATGTAATTATATCTAGTAATGCAAAGCACTTTGCAAAAAAAAAAAAATATATGTGTATATATATATAAACCAACAGGAAACAGATGTTAAGCTTACAATGTTGAGACACTGTGAAGTACAATTATGCGTTAGCCCATGATGTCCTTCAACTTCTCTCTGGGATATTAACTAATAGTTTCATTAAGCGATGAAATCTAGTATTCTGTGTGCAGTCCATGGCGTGGGAAAATCTGTCAGCATTGACTAAGTATGATTGTTCAGCACATAGCTGTAATTTGATCACACCTATGTGGTGAAGTACTTCAGCATCATTTTAGGTATAGGCAGGATAAAAGGTAAGACTGGAACAGTATTACTTTAAAGCTCTGTGTTAGAGTATGATATTTATATCTGAACACTACGAAGTTTGGAAGATGGATTTATCCAGAATTGTGATGTAATCATGCAAAACTTTTACTTAGTTTGTTACTCTGTTTCTTTCTGAACTGCTCACTCCAAGTTTCTGGTTATAAAAGATGAGTTTAAGAACACCAGTGGTACTTGAAAGTGAATGACAAACAAGCAGTGGGTCATCAGGTGTTTCTGTCTTTTGTTTGGTTTGTGTTAATAATATGTGTTCATAATTTACATTCTGCTAAATTCACCACGTTAATAGTTATGATCCTGAAGTACAGTTTATCAGTAGGGCCTTTGATTCAGATCTGTGCCTGTACATAATATACTCAATGGGACTTAAGTGCTTAAAGCACATGCAGCCTATTTTGTGTGGCTTTACATACAGAAAGTAAGCAAGGGGCTTGACGCTAGAAAAAGTTGTTTGCAACCTCCTCTTCTCTAGAAGGAGCTTTGAATGTCCAGAACATACCCGAAACCTGTGACCATAGCAGCTAGGTTGGATGAGGGTTTCCAGATAACAGTGTGTGTGTGTTGTATGTGCATTTTATCTCAGGATTCTGCAGGTTACCTTAAGATAGGTAACTAGTGGGTTAGGGGTTGGTTGGGTGTTTCCTTGAGATCCTCTAGGTAGGAAAACACATTTTAGATTTTCAGATTTGTTTTTCATTTTTCATACTTTGCAGCAGAATTTTCATATTTATTAAGGCAAAGAAGAGAGGAAGACAAATTAAACCAGCATTTTCACGTAACTAGAGAATTTCCTTACTTTTAACTTTAAACCCCAGAACTTTGTGATAAAACTGGGTAGTTTCTCATTCTTTGCTATGTGTGGTGCCTCTAACACAGGTAAATACAAGGTTGTGCTTTTTGAAAATTTTATTGCTAGCTCCTGCTGTTCTGCAATGTAGGGCTAGGTTTGTACACAGTTTAAAAGTAGCTACTGTCATGGAAAGAATCAATCCATACTTTAAGGTTAAAAAGCAACCCTTAAAAAGTAAGTGTTGTTAAGTATGAATGCAAAGAGGAAAGAACAAAGTCTTAAATTTTTAAATGTGTGTTTGGGATCGAAATCTGGGGGTTTTCCTTATCAAATGATTCTCAGCCTTAGAAATGCTAGAATGAAATAACACTTCTGTAGCTAGAAATTCTAGTAAACAATTTATTACCTTAAAAAGAAAAAATCAGTGATCACATTTTGAAGAGGCTGTTAATTCAGAAGATGCCAAATTCAAGAATCAAATGAATAAGAAAGAATTCTTTTTTTTCTGCATTGTAGGGTGAGTTATTTTTAAGAACTTGGCAGATTCAGAAACATGTTATGAATCTTCCCTTTTACTGGTTTCTTTTAACTCTGTTTTTGATAATTGAACTGCTTTGAACTAAGAGATAAGCAGAGTAATAGGCTTGTGGTACATAGCTTAGTTTCCAGCCCTTTTGCAATTTCTCATATTTTAGAGACATATTTTATTACTGATAAGTAAAAAAATCACAGATGACTACTAGGATACTTCAAATTAACTACGTTTACAGTATTTTCTAAAGCTTAAAAGATAAAGGAAGTTTTCCTAATAACAAAATCAGGTAAATAACTTGATTTTACAGAACTTGTTCTATGCCATTTCATTTTTAAAATATATTCTAGCTGAATATCTAGAATTACTAAGGGCATAGGCTAATGACTTAATTTGAAATAGGTGCATAAAATTTGTATGGATGCATGGTGGCCTTTTCTTTACTCTTTTATTCATTAAGCCAGCTAACTCCAGCTTCCACTGAGACCCAGGTTCATTGCACATAGCCTTTCTGTGCATCAAATTGTATGCTCTCCATTATAAGTATAGTTATTACAGTGATGTTTATTTTACATACTTGAGATAGAGTAGATATCCCACTGAATAATGTAACCATTTCTCTTAGACGTTTATGTAGCAGGATCTTAGGCAGAAACTTTCTAAACTGCTTTCAAAAAGTGAATTCAGGTTTTGTATGCATGTTTGTCAGATGAAAGGTGTGTGCTAAGAGAGCGTTTTCTCTTGTTGCTCTAAAAGTCAGTGTTTTTAAAAGGCAGGTACCTGAAAATTAAAAAGCAGGAGGATGTTTACCCTCTCATTGAACAATCTAGGCCTTGTAGAAATACAGATAGAAAATCTAGATGTGTGACTAATATTACTGATTAATGATCTGGAAAGAATTTGTAAATAGTTGTAATTTAAAAAGTAAATCTGGCAGCAGTATGTGTTGTCAGACAGAGTATTTATGCTGTCAAAGAAAATAGGAGAAATAGCATGGGTGAGCCTGACAGGGGTGTGCAGGATGCACATGGCAGAAGAGCAGGCACTGCAGCGCTTGGTCCCAGGCCGTATCCTGTACATTCAGTGCACGGGGAGGAAGGGAAAACCTTAAGTGAAAATCTGCTTGTACATGTAAATATGATTCTTTGTCCAAGTTCACTTGCATTTTGCAGGGTAAAGATTAACAGGCCAGATCGTACCATATTGCGTACAACCTAGATGCTAGTTTTTGCTCAACTTCTAAAAGTATTTAAACTTCCTTGCTAGACTGTATGTCCTTAATTGTGTAAATACTAGAAATGAAAGAAATGTGACCACCTCACACGTATTCCATGAGGTGGAAATATTCTCCACCTCATGTTCCATCACCCTGCCAAACTTCAATCAGGGGTTTGGATTGACTTTAATTTGGGGGTTTGTTTGCATCTTGCTATTGCCTTTACTTTGTTTTCTTTCTGACCGTTTGTATTTGTACAAAATGTTTAATATCCTTTGTCTCTTTCCAAGCTTCCACTCTGCTTTTACCTGGCCCCGATTAATTCTACCCATTTTATAGTGAAACGGTTCTAATTCCTGGAGAAAATTCTTTGAAATAACACAGGTAGCATATTTCAGACCAGTATCAGAGCACGTTTGCGAATGGCCAGGTATACCTTTATTAGTAGGTGGCCAAGCTTAAGGATACTCCAGTTAGAGACATTCTTCTATTGGTATCTGAGAACTTGACTCTGACAAGAGAGCAGCTAACCCTTGCCATCTTCCAAAATCAAAAACAGCTACTGTCTGAAAAGCACCAGCTTTCACAATGCTTTGCCTCTGAAATTTTCTCTTAATTGAATAACCTATACTATGTAGGGAATGACATCCCTATCCCAAAGGAAATGCAGTTCCATAGCTTTTCTTATTTTGGTTAAAACCAAAATTGCTTCCAAGTATTTTCACCTGTCCCTGCTATTTCAAACTGGGCCACTGCAACTCAGTGTTGTTTGGGTGTCAGAAGTATTACTACTGATACTTACCCAACATATTAATTTAAAGGAGTTTTGTGTGTTGTTTTCGTAATGTTTGAAAGCTTTTTATCTCTTTGAATAACTCTTAGGAAATGGCAAAGATTCTCAATCATCCAAGAGTATATGCTTTTCTGCACATACCTGTCCAGTCAGCCTCTGACAGCGTGCTCATGGACATGAAAAGAGAATACTGCGTGGCAGACTTCAAACAAGTAGTGGATTTCCTTAAAGCAAAGTAAGTCTACTAATATTTGGGAAAATAACAGTGTTGGGGTTTTTGCAATGTCAAGAACATGTGACTGAAAACGGAATTACTTGCAACTTCATAATTAAGGTATGAAAAGAATGAGCTGCTTTTTAAGCTTTAAAGTCTGAGTTTTCTTTAAGCCCCTTGATGTGGTTTGCCCCTTTGCTTGAGCTTTTATAAGCATCTTAAATCTCTGCATGACATGCTTTTAATTTGTCAATATATTCCTAATCTTTTTCAAATAAAGCATGCTGAAAATTATGTTTTATACTTAAACTACTATATATAGACTGCTTGAAGTGGAGGTTATTGAAGTCTTCTTTAATGTGGCTTTTGAGCATTGTATATTTTGTGTACTGGAGATGATCCAGCTCCAGCAAATGTGAATGGTTGGTTTTGTGGAGGTTTTTTTTAAATAATTATTTTGTCCTATAGCTGGTGTACATTTACATCAATATAGTAATACTCTAATCTTCCTCATGATTTCTAGGATAATTTCAAAATTACTTCCCTTAACAGAGCTAATTTTGAGAAATGAAACGGGCGTGCTTTATGGCATGATTGTTTTGAGAGTGTATCCTAATGTGTTTACTTATGCTGACCTGAAGATGAAAGTTATGTTCACCTGTAAAGCTTTTGTAACTACAACCAGTAATTTAATAGGCAAGGAAGTCTCAGCTTTTAAAATCTATTAGTGACGTATTTTGGTGGATATTTCTGTGCTGACTGTCCTTTCTGGAGAATTCTTTCTGTCACTTTGTTTAGCTGCTTTTCTCTCTTTTTTTGTATGGATTTTTTTTTTTCTGGTTTTTTTGTGTGTTTGTGAATTAAGGGGGGGGTTTGTACCTTTGACTCCTCAATTGCATTAAAATACTTGTACTTAGAAGAATCAAATTTTCATAATCAATTTCTCATGATCATTGAAAAATCTAGCAGTTTAGCTATGTAAGACATGTCATGGAAGAGCTGCGTAGGAATTATGATATGTAAGAAAGAAAAGCAAATTACAACCCAATAGAATCTATCTTGCAAACTGTATGTGTAGTTTATGGGACATTCCTATACATCTAGGACAACTCATGGAAATGGAGAAATCTTCATACAGGTTGATTGGGCATTAATTTTCCACCCTAAACAATGAACATGAACTCTTGGCACTTAATTTTCATGTGACTGTAGGTCAGTGTTAGTTTTTAATTGACAGATATGTTGTATTCCCACGCATCTCAAGTGGGAACTGTGTCAGTTTGTGCCTTAGGTGACTTGAAGTTATTCATTATTCTCTTCAGTAGTTTTAGCATTGGCAGCTAATATCATAACAGCAGCTGGATGTTCAATAACCTAGTATAGCTGGCACATGTTGGGCATATGAGAATTTATGAAATCATTCAGTACTTGCCATGGAAAAGAGTGAATTACTTAATATCCAAATTTAAAACAGCTGGTCATTGAATATACAGTAATCTATGACATATGTCTTTTTCCACAGGTTTTTTCATAGTGAACTTAACAAGGAAGAAATAATTGGTTTGATGTCTTAATTTTAAATAATAATAAACTTTATTTATCCTGCTTATTAAGAAACTACCAATTTATCTAGTAGCTCCTATTAGAAAAACAGTCTCCAAATATTAAGATGGAAAATTCTTTGTACCATATGGCAGCAGGATGAGGAAGCTATCAAGGCAGAGAAAATGTTTTGGATATTTCAGCACATGCACATCTGTAAAATTCATTTCTTTTCTTTTGCACCTAAGAGCATAGTGTCTTCATTTTTAGTCTCTGTTCTTATGGCAGCAGCTAGCTATTACATTCCCATATAGATATTCCTATAAAGATCTCAGCAAAAAGTTTGCTGGGGCTTAACATTGCTACAGACAACTCCATAGCCTTGAGCCAGAGTAGCTAAAATTAAATACGTGTTTGAACCACTTTAATAGCCAAAAGGGATTATTTCCATCTTCCATGTATCAAAAAGGAAAAATAAAACAGAAGTAGGATTTCCTATATCTCCTTTCTCTATTGCTAGGGCCATAAAGTCATCTAGAAGCTTCCTATGCAAAATGTACAAGCTCTTATCAGTAGACTCCAAATGGCGCCTTCGTCTCTAAAATGTGACATCTGCTCTGATAGTATCTTCATCTAAAACTCTTTTAAACCAATAATTTTATAGGCTGACCTGCTGAAGAAGGAAAGCCACACACATCAAGGAATTACGTGGTTATCAGTTAAGTGCTTGATGGTTTCAGTTCAAATGTATAAGCAAATAAAAATGAAGTACAGCAAATAAAAAATGAAGGGAAAAAGGAAAAGAATGAGCCATGTCATCTTTTTGGTTATGGAACCCAAAAGATAGCAAACGATTCTCCAATCTTTCCTTTCTCAATCAGGCCAACAAAACACTCTGTGACTGTTTTCTCCCAGAAAAAGGAACAAATAGATTTCCTTTCTCTAGAGAGCCAGGAACTGATTGCAGAGGTATCTCCTGAAAGTGAGGATCTGCTGAACACAGAATGCCTTACAGAGAAGCTAGAGTTCTCCAAAGCTTTTTTTCTTTTTCTTTTCTTTCTTCTTTTATTTAGAAATTCCTTCTTTGATATATTGCACTTTTTTTGCACTGAAATTTTAGTAAATTCAAATATTTGGAAAAATACTGTTGAGTAGTTGATATGTCTGTAGATCAGCTACTGACCTAATATGTGTGTATATGTGTTTATTGAGGATTTCTTTGTGAACTATTTTAGAAAGCAACAGCATAAAGGAAATGAGGATGCACTGATTAACTTAAGAGGTGATCCTGTAGAACGTGTACATACTCTGTAGGGCCTAGAGACTAGTGCTCTAGTCTGTAGTCTTTAGGGACTAATACAGTAGTCTGGAGGGGACTATTGGCAAGAATGATTCCTGGATGAGGTGTTAATTTCAGTGTGTTTGAAACTAAATACAGGATCTTTAGAAACTGCTGCTTACCAAATTTAATCCAGAGATCAACTTAGTCTTGCATCAGAAAGTCTTTTAATTGTAGTGTCATTATATCAAAATGCAAGTTGTTTTTCAAGTGTTCTCAACTTTCAAGATTCAGCATAAATTATATTTCTGAAAGGTGATGTTTGTAGTTGTAAAAAGAGCAAGACTGCTTTAATTATCTCAAAGTTTTGAAACTTAATCCCCTGAAATTTACTTTTGCTGATAAAAGCAAACAATTGGAATATATTTTAGTTAAAGCAACCTGAGATCTGAATGTCATATTCTGTAATTGCTTGAATAATCAGCAATGTGAATATGTACGCATTAAAAAATCCTGACTGGTAATGTCTTTTCCAAATAATCTTGTTTGCTGTTGTTGACCGTGCTATATTGTCTTACCTTTCTGGTTTGTGAAGTGATTATGATGTTCATCAAAGTTTATATTAATATTTCCCTTTTACTGCCAGTTGATAAAAGAATTGTAAACCCACAATGTAGGCAAATAAAAAAGCAGGGAAATTTAGAGCTAGGCTGAATCATCGTATCTTTCTGGTTTGAGCAACAGCATAATGCTGAGAAAAAGCTGGGTTTGCCTTGCAGTTCATTTTTGCTTGTGTTCTATGATAGAAGTGTAATACTAATTGTGGGTGGCTGCTGCTGTTCACTTGAGATTGTCTCATAATTCATACTGGAAACATCTAAGCTTTCCAGTATCATCTGAAAGACAGCAAACTTGGGCTGCCAGAGGGCAGAGCCACAGCTCTGTAAGTCAGGAAGTTATGATCTTTTTTGCACTATTTCTCTCTTCTGCTTTAAAATCAGACTTTTACTAGTAAGCCTGTCCTAGGCTCTGTAGTTTTAGTGGTAATCCAAGCATTGATTTTTCAGCATAGGTAGATACATAGTTACATGCAGTTGGAAAAAGAAAGTAGAAGACCAAAAGTAAATGAGTGCAGTGGAAAATAAATTACAAGCTTGCAAAGAGTTTATTCACACAGGCGTAAACTTGAATTTTAGTTTCCCAGCAATTACGGACAAATGCTGAATATCTGAAGAAACTGGAGATATTGTCCAAACTGAGAGATGTTGCATAGTCCTTTGGGACAACTGGCGTCAGGGATGCTCCCTTCTTCCCTGTTGCTTTACAAGGAGGTAAGCCAACAGATAGATGGTAGCTTCAGCAGCTTCCTAGGCCACTTCTTAATTCTGTTTTTAGGGATTTGGGGGGATTCAGCAGTGACTGTCTTCTGTTTCATTTGATCTGCCTGACTTTTGTCTCTCTTGTTGCAGTGACAGCCAGGCTGTATCTGCTTGCATGTTTACACAGGCTGCATCAGGGTAAAACTGTGGCCGGGAGCAAAGTGGACTGAGCTACTATCTCCTGCCAGTCATGCTTTATATTGATGGTAGTCTTAAGTTTTTACAGCAGTATTTGAGTGTCTGAATGAAACTTTTCATAGTCTGCTTTCTCGATACAGTTTTATCCAGTGTGTTTCCATATGGCTGCTCTTGCCTCTCTGAGCAATTTCACAAGCAGTAATTTGTTTACCAGGTTCTACTCTTCTGTTCTGACCTTGTTCTTATTCTGGGCATCATAACACATAACATAAAAGCTTATGTGGGCAATCAGCTGTTTATCATGGTCTTTGTATTTGTTGTACAAGTAAGTATCTTGTCACCCAGAAGTTTTCTGCATGAATTTTTTTTCTATTTTCTAATAGCTAATTTTTGACTGAAATAATGAACAGGGAAGTAATATCTTCCCAAAAGCTTGTTTCTAAATACTGTTGCTTGAATGATCGCGAAAATCCAAATTTGAAACTGTAAATAATTTTCTTCTGAAAGATGTCCATATAGTAAGCTCCTGAATATTAAGTCCACACTGAAAGATAAACAGCTAAATGAGTCATCATCAAATTTGCAGCTATTTCAGAAAATCTGCAAGTTAGAAACTATCCCAGGTCTTATGGTGGTAGTATTGTCTTTATTACATTATCCTGCCAGCTACCTAAACTAAAATTTGAAAGCAATGGATAGAATAATTCTAAAATAACCATTTACTATTTTTATATACATTTTTCTATTCACTTTCAAAATGCAGGTAATTATGAAGTAGACTATAACAGCTCCCTCACTTTTTTTACACCATGAATGTGTTTCTTTTTCTTTCTGAAAACGCGCTTTTGTTTCTCAGGCAGGAATCATTGAGCTCATTTTGCAGATGTGCAAATCGTGTCCCTAACAAACCATGACAAGTCTTCCAGATTTAGGCTTTTTTGTAATGGGGTTTAGTACATCTGTTCTGTCAGTCTAAGTACTGCAATGCAAATGTCATCTGTTTAAAATCCTTATGATGTTTTCTGCTAAGAAATTGCTGAGTGTATTTGGTACTTATCTGTAATTTTATACCTCAGTCCCTAGACTCTTCTCTTTACTCTGTCATTTGTCTGCACTTGGAGTCTGACCTAATCACTTTTCCAAATGTGTGTCTCTCTTTTTGGTGTTTTAAATAAATTGAGTCTTTTTTAAAAGTACTGAATTAGTACCAAAAACTAAAATGTGGGGTTTTCACCAAACAGACATAGCGCAAAAGTAGATTAAAGTTTGTGTCCAAACTTCATCCTAGTGATCAGTGATGTAGTCTCTGGTGGACTACAGGCTCCTTTTACTACCGAAATAGCTGCCTTTTAGGTGTTGTGAAATTTAAAGTTGGGCTCACATAAAGCAGTTGCTAAATTTATAAGTTTTCCTGCCTTGCATTTGATTTGCAAGGTCAAGAAAAGAGATAGAAGTAGGTGAGAAGTTCCAAAGGTGCTCAACACTTGCAGATCCATTAATTTCATTAGGATATTTTTAATGTTTAATGAGCAACTACCAAAATTTAAAAAGTATGTTCTCCTTTAGTATTAAATGGGGATAGACGAACATCAGGCATTCCAGGATAACTTTTTGGTTCTTTACTGTAACATTACTCTAACCAAGCTGAATATCGTTTTCGGAGGTCAGTCTTTCGATTTTGGCTTGTACAGCACTTCTTTGCCCTTTTCTCAGCAAATGCTTCTAGAAGTTCAGCTTTTCATTTAGAATCTTCAAGAGCAACAAAAACTATTTACCTTGAAATAGTGTGACTTTTTCCTACTAGGAACACTGTGTTCTTATTGTATGAGTTATTTACTCTAAAGAGCATATAAATAATGGTATAATGGGTTCTCTGAAGTTTTGAAGACGTTTTTATAAGAGCAGTAACTTAGGTTTTTACTTAGTCCTGTACCCACAAGAAGAGTTGGAAGTAAAGCCTTTGTAGCATTTTTACACTAGATTTTTTATTAATAGCTCTAATGGATTTAAAAGACAAGCATTTTGTTCCCATAAGATATTAAAAAAAAAAAAAAAAAATTGATGTTTCACTGTTAAGCTCATCCTTGCTTACCTCTTTGTTCCAATTGTTTCTTCCAGCCAACTGAATTCAGGTTTAAATGAGATGGTAAAATGCATGGGCCTGGAACTGTCCCGTAAGGAATGTGGCTGAGTCAACTTGGAGGACTGTAGCAGATATTGTAGTATGGATATAACTAATTAAGGGAAGTACAAAAATGGGAAATACAGAACAAAAAACACCAAACCAAGCCAACAAACCTCTGTGTAGAAAACTAGTGCTGAAAGCCCATGGGGAATCTTTTCAACAGTTCGCAGTGCTCATTTTTCAGAAGCTGTCTTTCTTAAATAGGATCATACCTTTTTTGAGTGGAGACTTGGAGGTTCCATGCATGACAATAACAGTACTCTTTGTAATAAGAGAGCATTTGTTTTCTGGATATACATACCCTACAACTACAGTGTTACTCAAAATCACAGTAAGAGTATGGCAGCAATTCCTATTTTCCTGTGGTTTACTCCATTACTGTACATCTGTCAGACCATTGTTCATATGCTAATCTCACTTAGCCTGAGGATGTACACATGCAAATACGGAAGTCCAAATTGAGTCATGCGACGTGATTCTAACATAAAGTAATTCTAAATTCACAGACTGCTTTGAAGATAGATAGCACTATATGTAGCTTCAACCTATTTTTGGGGGGAGGTACTGTTTAGGAAATTATGATTTCAAAATTTCCATATGGTCCATATATTTTTTTTATATGAAATCTTTTCAGCTTCTTGAACAGTTCGGTTCTGCATACTGTCCTGTTTAACAAGAATGTGAATGGTGCTCCTCTGTTATGGAACTTTCTTCTAAATAATACACATTTTTCTGGAGGGTGTTTTTCTGGCTCTTCTGTTACTGTTCCACTTCTATAGCAGAAATTGCGGGTGAAACCTGGTTGTGAAGAGCCCAGGGTGAGCACAGCTTGCTGAATGGAAGCTTTGATGGGCACGCAGGGCATTCACGCTTGGGTTGTTTTGAGGACACAACACTGATGTTATGCCTTGGTAAAAATTTGGAGGAATAATTTTTGGAATGGTTGCTGGAGAGACGAGATATACACCCTTATTAAATGTAAAATTTACTTTTTTTATTATGCTTGTTACAGAAGCTGGCTTACTTTTTTAATTAAATATAACTAATAAAGGTGCTCAGAGAGATACTTTCTGTATGTAGTTATGGTTAGGCTTTACCTTTTCTGGGCAGTCTACAGGTTGATTTTGCAAAATCCTAATAAGAGTATGTTAGATGGTAGAGTAGAATTAGTAAAGTGCATTCAATTCCCAGTTTCTGAAGTGTAGCAAGATGGTATCTTTTTTCCTTTCCCCCTTGAGGGCATATGAATGTGGTTTTTAGGAAGTCCAGAAATAATCAATTCTTTAGTATGGTTAAAAGGAAGGAATTTTAAGTATTATGCATTATAGAAATGAGTCATCGTAAAACATTTAATATTTATGATTTATAAATGCTTCTCTCAGATACTATATTGCTCTAGTATTTTAAAACAGATTAACTAAAATCACTACTTTGTTTTTTCTCTATAAATGTGTTTCAACATCTGGATCAGAACTTAGGATGGAAGGGGGGGGCAGTCTAATTTGTTTTAAAAACAGTAATAACTTTAATTTATGTTTATTTGCTTAATATTGGTTTTACATGTAATTCTCAGTTTTAATTTGCTTCTGAATTTTTAAGCGTATCAGAAAGTATGTTAAGATACTCAAGTATTTATTGTGTTAACTTGTTAGTACACATACAAATCCAAGATGAATCACGTGTGCACATTATAGTGCTCAGATGTGAAAATTCTGATGATGGTATTAAATTTTCAGATTTGATATATTTAAAGAAATTAAGTATTTGTTCATTTACATGTGTATACTTTTCTGATTTTTGGCACAGTACTAGGTATAAATGAACTTTGTAAGCCTTATTGTTTTGGTCCTGCAGAACAATATGCCTCAAAAGGATTTTTGATGAAGGCTGTAGTTGGCCACCTGATAAGCACTGATTGAAGTTATGTTTGTGTCAAGCTTTCAGGGGAAATATGTTGGAAAGAACGATTGAAGAGATTAAAAATGCAATACTTCTATAGCTGATCAGTACCTTTAATGGTTATTTTCTTTAACCCTCAAATACTTACATGAAGAAAACTAGTAAGTGGAAATAAACAAAAGTTGTTAAACCTCTTTAAAATGTAGCTGTACAATAAAAGCACCATTGCATGCAAGAGACACAATAATTCTGCTACCCAGAAGTTTTACATACACATTCGTTTGGGGACTGTGATACCTATTACTTCGTGGAAGTTCAATTTTATGTTCATGTGCATCTTATATTGGTCTGTAAATTGTACTCATGAGTTGATGATTCACCTCTTCATAATGAAAATGAAATTTTATAGTTGTAAAATTCTTATTTATTACGTGGCAAAGTAATTTCAAACCTGCCATTTTAAATGGTTTGTGCATAGAAGCGGTGCCTATAGCAGATCAAAGTTTATTTTCTACAAATGAATCACTTATCTCTTGCACTTGGAAATTTTTTTTTGTCTTTATATTTGCTTCTCATCATGATGTGGAACTCTCAGTTTGCTTAGTAAAAGAAATTGCCGTAATACAGCTGTTAAATTGCTTTATATCAGGAAGATGATACTGCAAATACGGTCATATGTAAAGGCACAAGAACCTATGTAGATTCTTCTCAATCATATATATTGCCAGAAAATCATATATATACGAGAAAATTGGTATCCGGATACAAGTTCAAGCTGGAAAATAAGTTATTGTGTCCAAACACCTTACACTCAGGAGTATACAAAGCCGGAGTGCTCCATTTCTTCTTAAATCTGGAGAAAATATTTACTGGCAAAAACAGCGGTCTTAGAAATTGTCTTCTGGCTTGCTGTGTCAGATGCCTCCCTGCGTGGCCTTGGAATGAGCCATGACCCTTAGCAGGCGAGATGGCTGCTAAGATCAGAACACAGTTCCACAGAGACTTGCCGTCAGCTCTGAGGTAATAAATTTTGGACGTTACTGAACCCAACAGATTTGAATCAGTCTCCTGCAAAAAGCTTTGTATTAAAAACAAATACTGATTTCTCTGAACAGTTTATCTCTTTTGAAGGATTTTGTTGATTCAAATTTCAGCATAAGCCTTCAACTTATTTACAGAGGCGGTAAATATGACATCTGAAAAATGGGTCCTGTGGTCGTCTGTAGCTCTACTGCTGGATGTGTGTGGGTTCACCACAGTAACTAGTCACAGTTACTTTTTAGTAAAGAAAGAAGAGGTCTGCTGTCTGTCAGGGGCTGGCTGTTTTCAAGACTCTGGAGGCACAGGTTCAGGTTTGAATGATAGCCTGGCATGATTTCTCTTCAGTAGTGGGAAGACCGCTCCCACACTGCTGACTTAATTTTATGGGAGTACTTGACTCACATACTCCATCCTAAAAATTGCTAAAGCAGCCAGCTGGACTCTGAACTGTGGCCAGAAAACTATTTTTCCATGCGGCATGTTCTCTTGGACCTCCCCCACCTCTGTTAGACAGCATACCTAGAAACACTGGTTGTAACACTGCGCACTTGAAGTACCAGATTTCTGTTTCATTTCATCTACAGCTGTCACTTGTTATGTACCCACATACTTTGGAATGGAGGAAAATAAAAACTGGTTTGCGTAGGTGTATTAATTTCAGTTTGTAATTGTGTGATTGCTGACATTGACTGTAAAATTCTAACAGCTGGAGGAAAATGTAACGATGGAGATTCATCTTTTTTAATGGCATGATACTTTAAAATATTTATTGTTTCAAAACCAGAGCAAGCAAACAGAGTTTCTGTTAAATCTCCTTTAAATCTTTCCTTCCTTTCTGTTTCCTTATGTACTTGATATCTTCCTTTAAATAGTTCTTGTACTAGGCTGTGACCACTATGTAGTGTAACGTAGTTTACAGTCAGCCAAGACTGATGGCTTGGGAGTTTTGCCACAGCACTGTATCAGCTACCGGGGTCTGAATTTGAGTCGGAAACTTACTCTCTCCATAGTTTATTATGATCTTATGTGATAATTAGAATAGGTGTGAGAACAGGTGTGAGGACACAGGCAAAAGAAAACAAATTTAGATACACAAAGTGGAAAATGCAGGAGGTGATTTGTTTGTTTTTTTTTTTTTTCGTTCTTTTTTAGGTTTTGGTGTTCTTTTTGTATGTTTGGGTTGTTTGAGGTTTTTTGTTTTTTTTTTAGGGAGGAAGGGAAGTTGTTTGCTTGTTTTGTGGCTGTGTTTAATAAGTATAATAGATATGCCTTAATTTTGTGTGTGTCAGTATATGAAATGAACACTATGGGGTGCACCAGTGCATTGTCATGTAAATGTTGTGAGAGAGAAGTTTTCTTTAACCAATATAGTTATCAGCAGAAATATTTTTAAAATAATTTGTAAATGAAACCCTGTGGAGTAAGGAACTGATCTAAATTTGGGGCATGATTTTGTGACTTTTATCAGCATTATATTTGGGTGCATGCAATATTATTGATTCACTTAGTTTTAGCTGAACATCTAAACATTTGACTGTGGTCACACATTATGAATTTGAACACAGCAGTGATATTAACTGTGCGTCAAGTTCTTCTAAGACTAGAAGAAAGGAAACATTTTGGAAATCTGATCCTTAATCCAGATGTTCTTATAGCACAAAAGCTGGTTTGAAATGTTGAAGTATATCTAAATTACTAAAATAGATATTACCTAAAATAATTTTCTGTATCTTTCAAACAAGACGAAACATTTTCTAGCCCTAAATAGCAGAGCACTGTTTTATAGTGCAGAGCACTATTTCAGCATTGACAACCTCAGTTGTCATTGGAGCCAAATATTTTTGTGAGTCATTCCACTTCCTAATCAGTGTTGTTCACACATG
Organism: Nestor notabilis; assembly: GCF_000696875.1. NCBI lineage: Eukaryota > Metazoa > Chordata > Aves > Psittaciformes > Psittacidae > Nestor > Nestor notabilis. The sequence goes on along the minus strand of NW_009926043.1, from coordinate 220,210 downwards.
CCACAGAAAAGGGAAACAAAGCTTAAAATATTTGGCTTTTTAATTTTATCTTCTTATACATTTTAACTTGTATCCATGCATGCGGATATTCTCTTCCCTTAGTTTTTATGTTAGGGCCTGTGCAACTATATGTAGGTACCCAGGAGACTGTAGAGAGTCAATGTTTATATTTCACACAGCAGAAGGTAATTTTAACCTTGTATCCTCCCATGGGTGTATGCCTGCAGTCCCTGGACAGCTAACATTAATTAGAAATTAGCAGGGAGCAATTGTGCTTTCCTTGGAGAATCATTTTTAGCAAAAATTTAAGATGAAAGAAAATGAGAAGCTGTGTTACTGCCACTCATTTGGATCATTTCCTTACCTCCTTAAGATGGTAAATGATCCTTGAATACTTGTTAAACTCCTGAACAAAACTGCTACAGCGTAACAGCATTTTTTTTTCCAGCTTTTTACTTAAATATAGCTACTTTCATATCTTTTATAGGTGACTTTGTATTAACCCCTTTCAGCGCATATCATCTGAACAGAATATAGGTTGAACTTTACAGTGTCATTTTCAATATTCTTTGCCCTAATAAACAGGATAGTCCTAAATCTGAATACAAGCTGGTTTAAAAACAGTGCTCTTCATTCAGTGCATACCTGTCTGCTCTAAAACCATTAACAGGTCATACCTACTAGCTACCTACCAGTATTATATCAAGTTTTCTGTGTATTAGATTTAGATTTTAACTTGCAGCAGGGTTACTATGTACCAATAATAATACATTAAGAAAATTGCAGCTACATGCATAAAAACGATTCATAAAACTTGAAAGAATTCCCAAACTATAGATTCACAATAAAAATCAGAAATACAGATATATGGAAAATATTACATATAATGCAGAGAAGTTTACAAGTATGACTTAGTTCAAAATCCAGTGGACACAGTAAGCAAAAGTTATAACAAATTACATAATTTTACCATTAATAACTGAATTTGACACATTTGCCTTTCCAGATTACTCTGGATTTATGACATAGCATATCTCCTTCCCCCCAGCACTGCAGGGGGATTAGAAATGGGAATTTTGGTCAGTTCGTCACATGTTATTTCTGCTGCTCCTTCCTCCTCAGGGAGGAAGACTCCTCCCGCTTTTCACCTGCTGCAGTGCGGGGTCTCTCCCTTGGGAGACAGTCATCCACAAACTTCTCTGTGAGTCCTTCTCACAGGCTGCAGTTCTTCATGAGTGGCTCCGGTGCGGGTCATTTCCACAGGGTGCACTCTTTCAGGAACAGATTGCTCCAGCGCGGGCTTCCCACAGGGTCACAGCCTCCTTCGGGCATCCCCCTGATCTGGTGTGTGATCCTCAATGGCCTGCAGGTGGATATCTGTTCCAGCATGGGCCTCCATGGGCTGCAGGGGGACAGCCTGCCTCACCATGGTCTGTACCACAGGCCGCAGGGGAATCTCTGCTCTGGTGCCTTGAGCACATCCTTCTCCTGACCTTGGTGACTCTCCTTCCTCACTGACCTTGGTGTCTGCAAAGCCATTTCTCTCGCATACTCTCAGTCCTCTCTCTCAGCTGCAATTGCTCCTGCACAGTAAACTTCTTTCCCTTAACTATATTATCCCAGAGGGTACCACTGTTGCTGATGGGCTCAGCCTTGGCAGGTCTGTTTTGCACCCATCTGGCACTGGCTCCACTGGACACAGGGGAAGCTTCTCACAGCATTTATCATAGCCTGTTTGGACTTGAGTGAACAGGATAGTTAATGCTTTGCCAGAGTATTTCAGAGTGCTGTACAAAGAGACTATCTGAGCTGTCTGGTTTTTGTCTTCAAAAAGGTTATAATTTCATATAAGATCGGACATGATTGTGTTAAGATTTACGTTCCTCATTGGTTTATGTCTTAAATATTCTATGGAGTTACGTGGCGTAAGAATTCATAACATGATTTTGTGCTGTATGCTACCTAAGATTACTTAGTCGTATTTTCTACAGAATGGAAAAGTATTTGAGGTATTTTGAAGACTTTCATCATTACTAGAATAGCAGAAGCTGAAGTCTGTCTTTGAACATATGTTTTTACAAAATACAGCTTTTACTTGTCAGTATTAAAGTACAGTAATTATCACATTGAGATAATCTTTTCATGTTTTCATTAATAATGCAAATAAACATTTTTTTTCCCCCCAAAGAAAATGTTCAGCTAATTGTTCAGAACAGCAAAAAAGTTGTTTCATTGATTAAACTAAATGTGCATTCAAACTGTGATTATGCAACAGTAGTGGCTGGAGATGTGTTGTTCTTTTTTGTAGTGACATCTATAGAGAATATGCTTCAAGCCTCCTGTCCATTGCATAGAGTTTGCACAGGAATTAATTGTTCTTCTAGTTTAACTTCTGGTTAAGTTAGAGTATCCTGCTTTCCCATGTTAACTCTATCATAAAAATTCGTTTCACATTTGCTTTAAGTCCTCTTCTAGTACTGTTGATGAATTCTTTTTTATTAGTTTACCCTTTCATTTTTCAAGATCTAGCCTGAGGATTGTCCTCTGACATGGTGGCCTTTATTTTCCTTGAAACAAGAATCTAATTTCTAACCTGCTGTAGATGTGACTCTTACTGTTTGCCTCAAAGTGCTTGTTTGCATTTTGTGGTGGACATTGCTTTATACATAAATAAGCTGCCTTTAATTTCTGAGAGAAAACCACATTGCATCTAAATATCCTATCTTCCTGATAATTGAGCCCTAAATCAGAAATTCTCAATGGCATTTTCAGAGTATTTACCTCCTATATTCGGTGTGGGGTATTTTGTTGAGGAAATCACTCACAGTCCAGGTTACTCAATTACTCCAGTAGTACCTACATTGGCTTCACAGAAAGGGAAACTTGAGGCCTTTGGTGAGGCACAACCCCAGATGTGTCTACCTGCTGTAGACTGCTATCCAGTTCCTGAGAGTTGAAGGCCCAATAAGTGTTTTCACTATGGGAAATCGTATCTTTGGAAGTTTGATGAATACTCATAACTCTTAGTTATACAGAGATTCCATTGTTGGACACTACAGGCTGCAATGCTAAATTACCTTTTTCATCAAAACTAGTTTGTTCTGGAATGATTAGCTCTGATTCTGGTCCATATGATTTTTAAATCTTGTATCTTTCTATCTACCTGTCCATAAGTACAATGGGTTTTAGGTCTTTCGGTATCTTTTGGGAGTTCACTGCCGTTCACTGTCATCATTGTCTGTGAAGATAGCTTGGAAAGAAGAAGGGGGTTTGTGCTTTAGTGATTGATTCTCCTTTTCTTATTGTTTCCCATAAAGGCTAGGTCACCCATGTAGCCTTTCTGAAGTCCTTTTCCAATGCAATTTCCAACTTTCAGTTATTTTAGTAAAGACAACGTGCCTCACTTTTTTTTCTTAAACCTCATGCTTTCCTTTACAGATGCTGCTTTTCCATCCTGCCTGCATATTACCTTCTCTGTGTTTTCATTGTCAAAGAACAGTTCGCTGAACTCCTTGTATCCAGTGATGAAGAGTTCAGAGAGGTTATCACACTTCTCAGAGTTTTACAGTAGATGAAAGGAATATTACAAAGTCATGAGTAGGGATCACATGCTTCTCTAACAGCTCCTTCAGTTAGATCTTATGCCACTGTGCTCTGCATCACACTTTAGTATTTTTATATGCAAAGTGGACACTTCAAGCTTCACTTACATCTTTGCTAAGTGCTACCTTATTGAGGATGCTGCCTAGGAGAAAGCTGTATTTGCTATAGTTCTCTTTCAGTCTTGGCTCGTTCAGACACTTGTGCGCCTTTCTTCAGATTTTCCATTTTCTTGGATTATCTACAGTGATTACAGGCAATCCAGTTGGAGAAATTATTTACTTACCCATAACTATTTTTACTTTGAGATATCTATCTTTGCATTTAACCTTTCAGTTTAGCTGTGTTTTTCAGAATTAAGTCTAATCTGTGGATTCTGTCTTTGGATAGTTAACCACCCTGTTACTACATGAACTACTGACTGAAAGAGGTAGGATGGCTTGAACGATGTGCCTCTGGACACTGCTGTCATAATAAACATAGAGTGCTTGCATATACCACTGTGTGCTTACATGTAGATAACTCATCTTCTCTGAAGTGGTGTATAGGTAGATAACTGGTCTTTGTCTTCACCCTAGAACATGGCTGCTTTGTTATTTTTTTGTTAATAGCCATCCAAATGCCAAATAGGTAGTGGTTTTGGTTTGTTTTCAATATTCAGTTTTCCCCTTAAGGGTGAAATTTTGACATTTAAGCCTATTTTTAGGCTGAAAAAAAAGGTAACTTCTGCAAGAAAACACAAACATCTAGAAATATAGAATTAAAAATGAAATAAATATTTTCAAGTGGTGTTCTTTTCTGCTAAGTTAAACCCAATAAAAACCATTAGTGAGGTGCTTAACTGTGTCTTCCACTCAACTATAAATCCAACCTACTTAAATTGCTGGAATTTCAGCACTGGAACTGAAACTGGGAGAAGGGAGGTGGTGTGAATTATAAAGGCTTACAAGAGTTCCATTAATCGACTCAGAAGTCACATCAGTAAATAATTTCTAAAGATATTTGGGGTTTTTTCTACCTACGTAAAACATTTCTGTACCTCCAACCCATAGGAAATAAGCATTTTTGGAATGCTGGTGCATAGATGGCAGCTTTGCATTAGTTGCTCAATATTCTCTACATAATAAATGAGCTTAAATTGTATGGGATACAGCTTGTTTCATCCTCAGTGATCCTAATTTGCCACTTCATTTATACCTCCTTTCATACTGTATCTTTGTTTTTTCTGAAAGCTGAAAAGCCAGCATCCATGTTAGGCCCACCAAGTTTTACACAGACACTTGATTTCAGCTTGGGAATTGATAGCGTTTGCATCAATGTTGGGAGTAGTTCATTTTTTCTGCCTAAGAATTCATGTCTTGTGTTGGTATTCCAGAGACAAAAGGGTACCATTCTGCTTGGCAGGAATTTGGAAGACTTTCCAGGTTCTTTAATGCCTGAAGACCATCGTGGAACATTATGTGATTTGATAAGATTGATTTCAGTAATACAGTCTGAATGCAAACACTCCTGTTTCCACTGAATTGATTTGATTCTATTTTTGCATTCTACTCCCTCTGTATCATAGCATGCATATTTTATAAAATTATTCATTACATTTAAGTAGACTTAAATGAGGGGAGTCCATGGTAACTGTTGACCTTGTATTCAGCTCGTGAAATTGAGTATGTATAATCACCATTCATCTGAAACATTTTTCAGGTCTTTCAGTATTGATTTAGTTTAGGTCTGCAGCTCAAGCCTGCTTCAGCAGAAACAAGTGCTGTTTGTTTGTCAGAATCTGTTTTGGGGAGGTTTTTTCCTCCTCCAAATTGTAATACTATTCTCTGATTAGAATGTAGGAAACCTCAAAAATGATATTTCTTTCATCTCTGTCAGTCTCGCTATCAAAATATTCACTCTTTGTTTCCATAATTGTCTCTTTAGTAATAAAAGTTTTCCATTTTTTCTGTTACCAGAACAGATTAGATTTGATATTTTTGTCTGAGGACATCACTGATGTCCTGTTATAATGATGTTTTTAGAGGTTTTCAGTTCTGTTCCATCTCTTGTATAAAATTTCAGGAGTGTTGCTTTTTTTCATTTTACCGACTCTTGGACAATTTCCTAAAATTTGTAGTTTTCCTCAATATAAAACTGATGCCAGTTCTTGATCAGTTGTCTTGCTCCATGCTGATTCTCATTACCTTTTCAATAGTAATCACCCTACCTCATCTTCTAATTGTGAGAGCCTCAGAGACTCTGCTTGGGTTCTGTGACTTCATGTGCCAGGTCTTTCTGTCTTAACATTTCAAGATACAAGAAAATCTGTTTCCCTTAATCTTCAGATATTGCTCCTGTGCTTTGAATTAAGTTGGTAGACTCAATTGATAGTGAGTATCTCTTACCTGGTCACATATATTCATATATGAGAAAATAAGTTATTCTCTCAGCTCCATCTTTATTCATCTTCCACTGCTGTTAAATTTACCTTGAAACCTTATTCCCTAAATACAATTTTCATACATTACCTATTCTAATTTTAACACTTTAGTGATGCCAAAGAGCTTTTTTTGCCGTAATGGGAATGCTGTCATATCTTTGAATTCTGCATATAACATTTAATTTTATCTCTGATGTTTCTTTAGTGATACCAGAATATTGTTGATTTTTCTCTTAATTCTCTTTTAACCTTTGGTTGTAGATTAGTTCACTGATAGGTCGACTCACGTAACTGCTCACAATGTCAAATTTCCTTAATTATTTCTCCACAGTATGAATTTGCTAACTTTAAAAGATTAATTTAATGCCTGTTTTACTCCTTTAAAATGTGGTAATACATTTCCACTGTGTCTGCTCTGCAGCGTAATGGCAGACATCTGACACAAGCCCAAAATGTTTCAGGTGCCCACCTTCCAATATGCTGTTTAAATAGCTAGCGTGGTTTTATATATTTTTTCCAAACTTCTAAACTTTACATGGACTTCATGAGGGAAGTCCATGCTTTTTGAGGGGTAAAAGATAGTAAGCTGATATCTCTATTCATATTGACATGCAGTATTCCTCTTATATTTCAGGTTTGGATTGTCCCATTTAGGGAGTCAATCTTTAGACAGCAAAGCTCCTGCTCAAATGACTTTCACAGTTGTGGCTGCTTACAGCCTGTTAGAGCCCTTCAAAAAAAGGCACCTGAACTTACATATGTTCAACAGTCCTTCATTTTATTTAAAGATTTTGACCATGACAAAATATACTGTTGTCCTGCTAATGACATTGTAAACCATGCTACCTGTAGTTTTTAAAGCATCTGCAACTTAGTGACGCACTGAAAGTGAAATGGTTCACTGAACTGAACAGAGAGAAATGGGTAAGAGGATCCCTGAGGCAACAGCATCTATTGAATTTGTATTGTTTTATTTTGTCATTGACAAAGTAACAGTCTACATCTAAAATATCACCCCGTATGTGTTCTTCTGTGTGTGCATGATGGGATTTGAACACTCTTTGAAACCTTTCAAGGAATGTATGTAGTAATTACTTCCATTGCCCCAAAGTGCTAAACTGATTTTGCCTTTTATAAAGAAAAGTTCTTAAGTTATTGACAATTCTAGACAAAGGAAACCGTTTGCAAAGTGTTAAGGACAAAAAGCTCTTGAGAACCTGGTCAGCTGAGACCACCTTTCTGAAAGGTGAACTAGGAGCTTTTTTCCTGGTGATTTTGCTTTTTCTACCCAGTGTCCTCAACTGCATTGCAGACTAAGCCAGTTCCTCCATTTGGAAGTGAAGCCACAATATTTTGCTCAAAATTATGTTTTACTAACTGATACATGTATTGTATCTGGGACAGGACTGTCCCATAACAATAAAATATTAATTTATGGGAGTATATTTAAGGGAGTCTCTTATATTCTCAACTCACCTGCTCTTTGAGTGTACCTGAGAACAAACCAGATACTTCTCACCCTCATTCTGTTACCTTCCAGTTAGATGAGTGGACTGTACTTGCTTATGAAGATTGGTATTGTTTCAGCAGTGATTTCTTTAAATTGCTGTTGCAATCAGAATGTATCATGAATGAAATGAGAGTGATGTACAGACTGTATTTGTTGTGTGCCATCACTCCAGTGAATCCCATTAACTTAACAGTCATGCCCAGTTATTTCTGTATATTGCTGCAATTACCTTTTTACACGAATGAGTAATTCCTTATACACACTTACCTTGGAAGATTTGCTTAATAATTTCTTTAGACTAATTCTTGCAAGGTAAAATCTCTGTTCCCAGTGATCCAAGTTATACTGCATTGTGTCGATTTGCAATATAATTTAAATTATTTTATCACGCTTTCATTAGTAAAGTACACTGGGTATCTTTGAAGAAATGGGTTTTGACTTAATAAGGAAATAGCATTGCTTGTCTGAAATGTAACGTCTGAAAATGTAATTCTGAAGCTATGTAGGTTTGTGTTTCAAGCACATCATAGTGATTGTGTCACACTTTGTTCTGAAGTTTTAAGACCATATTGTCAAATTTGGCAGTGTAGCATGGAGTAAAGCTGAAAAACTTTGAAGCTACATGATAGGAGCTCTGAATCTTTTTGGGTTTGAAAGGTGTGTACGTGGAATTTTAAACCAAGTGCTACACTTTCTCTTACAACTGAGAAATTTGTTATTCAAATTAGCTTTTTCTGCTGTTCCCAGCAGCAGTAGTTCCATATACAATCGTTACCATGTACAAATATTGCTCCTTCAGAAAAAAAAAACAACTGTTAGATCAGTGACAGTGAAAATTTTTGCTCTGGCATATATTCCTTTTATAAATCCATAGATTTCAAGCCTATCTGGAAACCTCGTCGAGTTCTCTACATACTCTATGAAGCTGTTAGTCCTGAAAGCTATTTAAGGAACAGGTGTCACGTCTGCGGTTATGAACATCTCTGAATAAGGATCCAGAATTATAGCTATCATAACATCGCTCTCCAAAATGCTGTTTTGTTTTGCTCTTTTTCTATTCAGTTCTTAATTTCAAAGTCCATCCTCTTAAACATCAAATTAAGTTGTTTGTCAGTAGTCATTGCTTCCATATTCAGACATTCAAAGCCTGTTGTTTTCAGACGTAGTGATGTCCTATTAAGCAGAAAGCATCTCTGAGAATTAGACCATTTACATTTCATGATGGATACTGTCTCTGAAAAATTTGCATTTGGGGATGTATAGCGAAGTACAGCAAAAACTGGTTTAAAACTGCAGTGCTTTTTAGATACGGTAAGAGTATATGAATTGTGTTTTAAATGTCTCTGGCTAGTATTCAGGAATACAGCTGTTAAAACCTTGCCACAGCTGACCTGCCTGCCACTCTATCGCTCTTGAATCTGTGGTTCTGGTATTTAATCAGAACACCTTTTGTAAGTATTGTGTTGATTAGGATGTAGCATATAAGTTGCTGTGTTTCATTAGGTACTTAGAAAATTGAGTGGAGATTATGTTAAATTTGGTGCACATCATGCAGGCATTACTAACTGCTGTTTTCTTCACAACCTTGATCCTTCCCATGTAGTTGTTTGCAACTGGAAATCTTTTCATGTGATAATTTCTCACAAAGGAATAGGACACCAGAAAATCCAGCCAAATTGTTTGCATAGTTTGTGATGTGACAGTATTATGTCTCTCTTTAATCTGTCAGCTGTTTTGAGGTAACTCTTTGGAGCTGACCATGTTTAAGGTGTTTAACACCAGGTTGGACAGGGCCCCACACAACCTGGTCTAGTGGAAGGTGTCTGCTTGGAACTAGGTGATCTTTAAGGTCCCTTCCATCCCAAACCATTCTACAATTCCTCAAAATATGCTGTGCTTTAATGTCTGTCTTACCAGGAGCTGTTCTCTTCTCTTTCTCTCTGCTGCAGAAGTTCTCAGTATAGAATCATAGAATATAATCTTGAACCAAAACTTTGGAATATAACATCTGGCTCAATGGCAATTTTAGTTCTTCATTTTCTTCCTTGGTCCATTCTTGGTTCTACTTCAGACAGAAATCTCAAATTCTCTGTTAAAAGTCTTGCAACTTGTCATACTACTAATCTTTTGACTTCTGTGTCCCCCTACTCCACATCGCTCACATTGGCCTGTCTTTGAAACATGCTGAGCCTTCTTTTTATAGCCAGTTCTAGATTATTTATTTTTTAAAACTTCACCTACTCAGTGTGCTTCTGCAAAAAGTTATTCATTTCTATCAGATTCATACCTCAAGCAGAAATAGTTTAATAGGGAGAACGTATCGCTTCTAAACTATTTAACATCCAGCTGAAGTCAGCTGCACAGTCCTTGATTTTTTGATGTGGTGTTTCTGTTCAGCTTTATTTTTGAAGATGACATATTCATTGATCGGTCTCTTTTAATGACTGTTTTTCTGAGTTTCTATTCAGTAATTACTCAGAGTTGAAGGCTGATACCGGTTTGAAGAAGGTATAGATATGCTGGTAATCCCAAGCTTCTCATATGAAGCAGGTAGAGTGGGGATCAGCGTAGTGTTTGTGTATCAGTGGAGGAGATAATGTATTTTCTCCATCTTCTATTTGGCAGATTCTGTTTTCCCATAGCAGGGGAAAGCAGTAGTATGAGTCTTCTTTTCCTGAATTTTAACACTGTTCATGCTGGCAAGGGATTTTTACCAGTTTGTCCCTGTTGCAGACTCTCCTGTCAAAGTAGATTTCAGAACACGGCTTTCATAAAGGTAGTGTATTTTAATGATTTTGGGATGTAACTTACCTCTAGATATGGACTGCTTATCATAGCTCTACTTGCATTTTCTTAAAAACAAACAACTATCTGGCATTTCTGTCTTGTCCCTTACCTTGTGTAAGGTCCATTACCTTTTCTTACCTGCTTACTAGTAAACAAATGAATGCAAACCTGAAAGAAAAATTTTAAAAACGGACCTTTTGTCTAAATTCAACAAATACTTTAAGAGATTTTTATCTCATTGTGCCTGTATTGTTAAATGCTGTCAACACCCCTCTCAAAATGGGAAATGTTACTGTGAAGACTGACAGATTATAAGAGGTCTGACAGATCTGTCACACAAAGGAAATTAAGGACTCCTCAGTCTGGAAAAGTGCTAATTGAGAGGGACTAGAACAGAGGTCAGTAAAGTCATGGAGAGTACTGAGAAGGTGAACAGAGTTGTTACTGGTCTCTCCCAGCATAACAATTAGGGGACATGAAATAGAATTAGCAGATGGCAGGCTCAGGAGAGAGAGATTTTATTTTTATTTTTTATCAGGTGGTTACAATGTGGAGAGGGTTAGATTCAAGGGCAGGTTGGACAAGTTAATGGAAGAGAAGTCCATCAGAGGCTACTGGTTACAAAAACACCTCTGATGAAATCCAGTTGTTGGAAGGAGGAAGGGACTCTGGACTCTACATCTTCAATGCCTTAATGAGCTTCTGCCACAGCTCATTGCTAGCAGTAGACTTACTGGTATAGGTGGACCTTTGGTCTGATGTGTCTTATCTTCAGGTCCCTGAAACAATACAGGATTGCAGATTATAGAGGGGCAAAAACACAAGTTCAGATTTTTTTTTTCCATTTACCATTTGTTAATAGCACACTGCTTGCAATTTTTTCATTTGGTTTCATCATTCCAAAAAGGCATGTTAATCATTTTGTTTTATATGCTTGATTTCTGTGTCAGAGTGAAGAGCTAAATGACTGTCACTGAAACAGACATGGATGGGTCCTCAGAGCCCAAGACATTTAGTATTGGTGATAAGCATTGTGTCAGACTGAGAAAAAGTATGTAATGTTCTCAGCTACTCATGGCTGAGATCCTATTATTTCTGACCATGCCTGACAGCTCTAATGCTAAACAGTGAAGGGTCACAGAAAATTAGTGTAATTTCAATGGCTGCTTTAGTGCAGCAACCATTAAGTTGGTTCCCAAGAACAGTTCCCTGATGCAACCCTTAATAAATTCAAACTTTATTTTTAGTGATGACCTTTAGTAATGTGAGCCTTGATCCATTGAGATGCTGTTCACTTTTGATGCATCTCCAAATCCCTTTTTTATGCATTTTAAATCAACACATGCTTATTCTGAATTTATGCGTGTGGATAGACTGAGAGATGTAATTTAAACACATCTGTTCAAATATGCATTTCAGATCAACTTGGTGCCGGTTCTCATAATACGGCTGAGTTTTTGACGGGTATTATATCCCTAAAGTACACAGCAGATGGTATTTATTAGAGATTGAATGGAAATGAAGTTCAAGGATGTTGAGTTTTTTGTCTTAAGTCGCTCATTTTTTAATCGTAGAACAATAATGATCTGAAGTTATGAATCTGCAATGAAGTTCTGTAAAATGTTTCATATTTATGGGACAAGTAAAACACCTTATATTTGAACAAAGTCCAAGCCATAACTGTTTATTTTTTTTGAAGAAAATTGATAATGGGAAGTATTATAATGTTTCTTATAAAACATTTGGGCTGCCAGATGTAGGAACTATAGAAACATCCACTATAATTGTTTAGAGAGAGTAAAACTGTGTGTACTCTTTCATCCTCAGGCAGTGAGCCATGCTAATTATGAAATATACTTTTTATCTAGGTCACCGTTGCCCTACAACAAGGACAGACCCAGTCCCTACTTTCACAGAGTCCCCCATACCTGTACCTTCTTAAGTTGTGTTCTGTAAATCAGGTCTCCTTAGCTGCCTCCAGGTGTTGTTCAGTCCAGCTTCTGAAAGCACTCCTCTGGGGGCAGGAGGTGAGCTTGGAAAAGTACAGTCATAAAAAAATATCCATTCTCGCTCTTCTCAAACTCTGAGAGCTGTTAGATTGTGTGTCTTGATCACAGCTACTATTCTACAGCCTTTGTAAGGTGACTTGCATCAAAATTATTAATGACTCCAAAGTTCAGAACTTGCTGCACTTGCAAATCAGTTGGAAGTTGCTGCAGATCACAAAGCTCAAGTGTAAGGTATTTCCTGCGGGAATCACTGCCATGAGCAGCCTTCAGTGGTCGGTAAAGTGTGGAAACCAAAAAGCAGAATGCACATAGTATCTCTGTAGCTGTCAGGTTAGGCGTAATACATAGTTTCTGTTATCCTTGAAACCTGAAGTGTTTTGCTATAAATCACCTCCAAATTAAATGTTAGCATTTATGGTCGTGCCAGTTACTTTCCCATGTGTGCACGTATATACACCCTCTTCAGGCAAACTCCAAGGATACTCTGAAGAAATACTCTGGTGGTTTCTCTGTGGTCATGTATGGGTTTTGTTTGTCAGTTTTGGTGGGGTTTTTGTTTGGTTGGTTTTTTTAACCCATGCCAGCAACATGGCATTTTAGTTTCTTTGTCTGGTTTGTTGTGTCTTAGGCATCAGTTTCAGAGAGGTAGGATTCAAGCTGTGAAAACAATTAAAAAGTCTTAAAACCATGCATTTTACACACATAAACAAAATATGACGTACTTAAATGTTTGCTAGTATTCAATGTTTCAGTAGTTGAATGAAAGTAAACAAGTGAGTTGACTTATAAATTAAGCCATTATACACTTATAAAAACAATAGAACATAAAGCTATATTCACTCTAACGCAGGCAAACTATGAGGTGAAGAACTGATTTGTGAGACAACCTGGAGTTGTGTTAGGCAGTAATAGAGAATATTTTAAAATATTTGAAATAATATAATTGCTTTGCAGTCGCAACATGTACATGAATAAAAGATGTTGACAGGTGTCCTGCCAGGGTGGAATCTCATGCTATTGTATTTAATAGAAATATATACAGTGTAAACAGGTCTAACTTTGGTAAAAGTAATGAAAATGCAGAGTCTGAATGACATATGCAACACAGTTTTAAAATAATGAAGTTTAAGCTTGATAGTTTATGAAATCAACTTTTTTCTTGCACTGAATATAAACAGCTTGCTTTTTTAGAGAATGAGGCCATAGCTTTCAGTTTGCGAATGTATCTGATGGTATTGGACGTACTACATATTTAGGTTTTTTTCCAGTACAGCTTATTATACATTTAATAGAAATTCAATCAAATGCAGTAAATTTATCTTTTCAATTGGCTCAATCTGATGGACAATTTGATAGAAGCAAACATAAGGTCCCTCAGACTTACCCAAATCTTGAAGTCAAAGGTATTAAGACTAACTATAGAAAAGTGGAAATGGATACTACTTTTACATGATTCATACTTATTTTATTGAGGTCTGACTCCCTGGCCACATTCACTGCAATATCTTGCCATCTCTCTGTTCTTCTAGGTTGTATTGCATTCTGTGAAATGTCTGTCCTGTCTTGCCATTTACACGATTTATTTCTAAGTTTTACATACGATATTTTAAATATCTTTTTTGAGAAGTCATGATTGGATCTTCTCTATTTATCCTACTCTTAATTGCAAAATCTCCCACTATTTGTCCTTATAATTTCAATGACGTCATTATATGGCTAGAGCAACTGAATGATGGAAAAGGAAATTGCAGCATTAAATAGAATTTCATGTAAGAAACCTAAGTTCTGTGGTGAACCTAATAGTACTGCTTGGTTTCTCTACATCTTTTTCTTAAATATTAGTGTGCGTGATATATATAGCTGCTTTTGGATAAGCAGTCTTATCAAATAATAGTTTATATCTAGCCATGAGGCTCAGTCTGTTATCATTTAAAAGGCTTCACACACAAATGTTAATGAAATGTCTATTGTCATTGAACCGAGGTACTTTCCGGTTTCACGCCATGTGTAAATCAGTTGAGCAATTGATATGAGGGTTCAAAAGAACTCTTTTTCCTGCCACAGAGTTTTTGAACTTGAACATCCTGGACTACTTTTAAACGCATATGGAAAAGATTACTAAGAATAACATTGTCAGTGGATATCCATTTATTAAAATCTGTTCATCCATTGCATAATTTTAGGATAAATCATAAACTGAAAAACATGGCAAACCCCCTGCTTCGGAAATTATGTTCAGGTTTACTCCCCTAACTCCAGACACTTAAATTAGAAGTATATTATGCTGCACTGCATCCTCATAGTCCCTGGAGAGAGAAATGCGGGAGGATTTCAGATCCCTTTCTAAAAATGTGGGGATCTTCCCATGGCTTAATTCTCAGGTTAATCTCTATGTAGTCAAGAGAGAGGCAGGGTGAAGTTTCGTGTTGTTACTAGCCTTTGAAAGAAGCAATGCTTCCAGCTGAGCAGTCTGTTTCTCTTGTGCTAGTTCCAGCTCTTGTGACTCCTCAGTGAGCAATTCAAGTTTCAGTCCGAAATCCCACAAGACTAGGCTTCGTAGACAAAAAAGAAAGAGTGGGGGGGAAAGGAGCTCGGAAGGACTGTGTGTGGTCATGGGGAAGACACAAACATCTCCTTCAACTCCAACACAAAATGGCACATTGAGATGCCTGTTAGGTTCTGTAAATATGCTTGAAAGACTAACTCTCAAATATCTTCAAATTATTTAATCTGTTAATTTCATTTGCAGGTTCCCTAAATGGACATATATTGCAAACAGGTTGTAAAATACTGTATGAGGCTGAAATAATGTTTCAGAGAAGACTGGTTTTATTTTCATGAGAATTCCACATTTTTTACTAACAGTTTTTAAATGCCAATTTCCAATTTATGAATCAAGAAGTTGCTAGGTCATCACTTTTTTTTGTTTTGAATTTAATTAAAGTAGATTTCCCAGGCAGTCCTTGTAGCCTTCTGTAAGAACATAAGAGTGCTTTTAATTTATTTGAATAATTATATTCTAATACAATGGTTTTTTACGTAGGGAGGAGTGGAGGAGGAGGATCTTGGTGAAGAGCAAGTTGATGGCTTTAAGTCATTGCTGGATTTAAATGTTAATTGCTGAAAGGGAAGAGGGAAGAATATGTGATCATGCAAAAGCATTTCAGGTGGTCACATGAGTACCTGTAGGTGCTGATGAATTTTAGCTCCTTTACATAATGTCTTCCCTGAGCATGGATTTGGTTTGTAATGGTTGTTGCTAAAGGAAATGTTTTCTGTAACTAAAGCCACATGAAACGATCCATGTAACAAGTGAATCCTAGCAAGTTCACACTTCTGCTGCTGGTTTCCTTAGGCATCTTGCTCCATGAAAATAGGGCCTTTTTTTACTGTTTTATTTTTGACAGTTTGACAGTTTTATCTTTCCTAAATCAAATGACATGGGATTTTGCATTTCACTCCCAACTACCTTCTATGAAGAGTTCTCTAACTTCCCTCTGTTGGTGAATCAGCCTGTGGTAACTGGCACTGCAATGTCTGCTGTACTCTCCTGTTACTGCTAGTTCAGTTTCTGTTTTCTCTAACATTGATAACTAAGTCCCATGGGCAGAAAAGAGCAGGAAACTTGTCACTGCGAGGGTATGCCTGCCCTGCTTGCTGGTTAGTAATATGCAAATGGAGATCCCTGAACAAACAGGTAGCTCCAGGAACTACATAGCTGTACTAGCACAGATTTCACCTCAGGCTGTTATTCTTCTGGGCTTGTTTAGAGCTAACTTGAATACCTGCAAGCTGTAAGGAGGCAATTCTCAGGGCTGCAGTAACCCACAGCGCATTCGTTACTTACCCACAACTTTACTTTCAGGCATCAGGCATTCATTTGGCATCTTTCTTTGACCCAAGAGGCTGACTTGGCTCTTCTTCAGGTAGAGGGTAAAGTGTTGCATTTCTTCTGTGTCCTTTCAAACACATTTGTTCCTCCTATCTGTGAGGTTTTGGGTATCAGTCCTCTCAGCACTTGTTCATTTCTAGGTGTGCTGGTCTGTCCAGCATTACACTAAAACGGAGACTTTACTGTAAGATACTACTACTGTAAGTAGTTACTTCTTTCTGGATGGTCAGAACTTCTCAAGATGATAGTGAGTGAATTGCTGGTCAAGATGACAGAGCATAAATCTGCTTGAGTAGATGGAAGGGATCTATCTATGTAGAAGGACATAAAGGAATGTTGAGGAACCCAAAGTATTATGGCTGTATTATCTAATACATGACTTTGAGTATTCCTCAAATTCATCTCTTTCTGTAATTCGACAGTTTCGATGTAAAATGTTCCAATTGAGAGTCAACTCGGGACTCTTTTTTTCTTGGTTTCTAAAGTTGAGTGGAGACAATAGTACATCTTCAGAGAAGATATCTTGTAAAATTTATGATTGCCAGGAGTTAGTCAGGATTATGAGGGTTTAAAATGGCTGGCAAAGTTTAAGTCATTTTATGCTCAGAATTATTGAAACAGACTGACCGCTTCCATTTGCTAGGCTATAATGAGCATCCAGACTTCTCTATGTTTGAAGCAGCTTCTAGCTTTTTCAAAATCATTTTATCTTTCATAAGAAACACTGTGTATTCTTGGTTCACAGAACAATGTGTTCTGGAGCTTTTCTATTGACCCTAGGAAACATTTGCTGCAGTTGAATTTTTAGACTTACTGTAAATGCATTGATGTATTAAAGGTTACAAAATGCTTACTGGGGATGTTCATAATTTTTCTTCTTTGTTTACTTCAGAATAGATAAACTGCATTTCATTTCAAAAAACAGTTTAATATTGGCTGATGCACAAAAAAATTGTTCTTGTAATTTTGCATCGTGTTTCATAGCTGGAATAATTTTTTAGACATCATCTGAATCTACGCAATAAGGAATTTTGTACTGTCAGAGCAAAGGTCTCTTTAATTTCAAGTGTGTATGTGTTTCATATTTTTCTGCAATTATATTTTTCCCCCCTTTTCTTTCATTAAGAAATGTTCTTTTGCATGTGGAACTAATTGTACTTTTTTTGTTCATCGGTGCTTTGCGAAAGGCTAAGAGCTTGATTTTTTTTCTTTTTCAGTAACTGGATTTTATTCTGAGTAAAATCTCACGCTTTTTTCCCCTTTCATAACTACTTTTTAAGCAATATAATCTACAGAGGTATAAAAATGCACTATGCAATGTCATATTTCAGGCAGTCATACTGGATTGAACTGTAATTAATTGCTGTTGCTGAATACACTGTGGTCCTTATTCTCTTTTCATACCCTAGCTTTTCTTTGTGTGTAATAATTCCATCCAGGAAGAAATCTAATTACTAAGATAATTAACACCTTATCACCAAATGGAGTTCAGACATTTGTAGAGTTTATGAATTTTTAAAATATGTAATTTCCTTTTAACTGAATGACAACTGGTGTTATGGAGAAAAAGAGCATATTGTATTGCATCTAGCTTGATTGGACCTTATAATTCATGTTGCTATAGAAACAACCAAACCTTTATAAAAGATGGTATTACTACTACCATTGGTAATAAATGCTTTGACTGTTGCCAATAGTGTCATTAAAATGGTTAAAATAACTTCATTTTAATGGTTTTGTCAAATGTAACGAATGTTCTGAGAAATGGCAGCTGATGTTACGTGATACTGATTTATAATGTACTTTTTCTTCTAGAAGCTTGCTATTACCGCATAATATATTTGTGATATGAACAAAATCATGTTGCAGAATACAGTGCTCCTCTGTTCACTCAGTCCTTAAAGCTAACGAATTTTACTGTTACATGATATCAAGCAGAACTTCGTATCTTGCAGTTTGTCAGTCTTAAGAAAGCAGTGGTAATTGAGACTCTTTAGCCAGCAGCTCTGGGGATTTTTGCTGTTCTGTGCAATATTCAGCTTGTGTTTCCCACTTAAAATTATTGGACCAAGTCATTGAAAATGTTCAGTTTTATATTGGGTTTGATTTGGCATTCAAATGCCATGTTTTAACTTCATCTCAAGTGATGAAGTCTGAATTCATGAACTCAAAAAGGAGTTGAAAGAATTTGATTGCTTTTGTGGGGATTTTCATAAGGAAAAGGTGAAAGAGGATTCTAATAATGTAATGTCTAAAAAATTCCTTTGCAGTGAACTGTATATGCAGATATATGTAAGAAAAGGAGGCCAAGGCATTTGCTTTACTTAAATAAAAAGGAGGGCTTTTTTTAAGTTAAAAAAAAAGTCACAGAACATATTTACTACCATATACTGTTTGTATGAAGACCACTGTGCTGAATATAAGCTATGTGTGCTGTAATGTTTCACCTAATCAAATTACTAAGAGCAATATTCTCTGCTTCCACTTTCTTGGATCTTTAGCCAACAAATTCTCCTGGTCCAGTAGAACCCATTGTTGCAGGAAGTTTTTCTTTCAGCTATTCAAACTCTTCACCCACTGTAGCCACAGCATTATTTTTTCTGTGGTAATATACTGTCTAATAAGAAATCGGCCATTCGAATGCTTTTTTGGATTGCATGCAAATTCATTATGCTGCATTCACAGTTCTGCTGTCTCTTGTCCTGATGAAGGGAAGTCTTACAGACACTTCCTCAGAGAGACCCCTTCTTAAGCTCAGGTGCTGAGCTTTGCTTGTGGCAGTAGTCTTCATGCCGTTCACCCCTAAAAGAAGCTGTATGTCAGCTGTTCCCTTGCCTGTAGGCTACTTAAGATCTGTAGAATTATTTAGGTTGGAAGGGACCTCTGGAAGTCATCTCATCTATTCCCCTCATTTGAAACCAGGTCTCATTGAAAGGGCTAGCTCGAAGTCGGATACCACCAATATCTTTATACAGTTCTTTTCCTCATAAATCATATTTTCTCCAGGTCATCAGTCTTACTGATAGTGCAGAAACAGTCTTATCTGTATCAGTAGGGAGCACTGAGCACTTCTGAGCACTATATATTTCTGCCTGTCTGCAGAAGAGGTTTATCACTATTCCGACTTTTCACAAGCATGATGAATACAAAACAGTGCAGTGGTTTCACAGTCTCTCATAGGGCAGTGGTCATCCAGCTGGCAGGTGTCAGATTTGGAAACTGAAGTTTTTATCTCCTGGGTTCCTCAGAGTGCTCTGTAAATACTGTGCAGTAATCTCTTGGTTGTAGGTCATTTTTCTGAGCCATATCAGAGAATCATAGAAGGGTTGATGTTGGAGGGGAGCTCTAGAGGCCATTTTGTCCAAACCCCCCTGTTCAAGTAGAGCTAATTGCTGTCTGTGTCCAGACAGCTTTTGAGTATCTCCAAGAAGGGAGACTCCACAGTCTCCCTGGGCAACCTGTGCCAGTGCTCTGTCACCCTCAGTGAAGAAGTGTTTCCTGACAAGGAGCACACCACCTGAGCCCTCATGCCCTTGACTACTGTCCCCCCAGGTGCTCTGTAGTCACTTTTAATACTGTCCAGGTTTCCACTCGTGTCATTTGTGCCCATGTGAAATAACAATAGGGAGTAGTAGTCAGAGGGCCAGATAAACCCCACAACATCCTGGCAGACAGCACACCTCTCTGGATGATTGGTTCAGTTGACAGATGGGTGCCTGTGTCCCTGTCCCCCTGCAGCAGGGATTCACCCATTACAGTGACTCGCTGCTTCTTCCTGTCTTTAGGGGCTGGGTAGACGAGATATTTTGCTTGTCAGCACATCTGGCTCCTCTTCAACCTTGAGGGCAATAACATATTTTGCAGTTGTAAGCCCTTAGGTGGGGCAGATCCTTCCTCTCAGTGTCAGAAGTCACCAGCTTCCATCATTCCCTTTCTCCAGAGGTTTTGCTTCCATTGGGGGTTGTCAATACTTGCTTCTCTACGGCAGATGGGGGCTAAGGTTCTTCAAGATGTGGAGCTGCAGAGAACATCCTGTTTATCTCTCTTTCATCTCCTCTCACGCTGCACAGCCTGCTCACTTCTTAGGTAACTCCTTCAAGACAGCACAGCTTCTGCAGGACAAAGGGCCATCTCTTCTGGCATCAGAGAGAGTCCCCAGGGGCTCCCCACAGCCTGAGATGCTTGCAGGGCTGCCTCAACCCTCTGAAGTGAGTGCAAGCCTCGACCCTAGCACAGACAGCTATTCCAGCATTCTACTGGGGAAAATACTCACTGGCACATTACCGCCATGCCTAAGACTTGCACTATGGCATGATTTTACTTTATCCCCTTCTGTTCTAACTGCTGTGTCTGTTGGCTGCCTCTGTTAGCCACACTTTCTTAAACTGCTGTGTGTGAGGGTTCTGCATATTCACTCCAAGGGGAACAGTTAGGAAATGTTGACCTTGCTAAATCACAAGAGAGCTTAGTCCCTGTGCATTTGTAAACTTAAGTATTTTGCTTTCCTTTTAAAGCAAGGCATAGGCTGATTTTATGCAGTACAGAGTTAGAAATTAACTTGTGACTAAGAGATGTCTTACTGGCTTCAAAGCCAATTTTGTTCAAAATTGCTACGTTATATGGCATGCAAGTCCCCTCTTTTGGAATTCCTATTCTACTTCGATAGGAGCATTATAAAACATTAAGTAGTTTACAAATTCAAGTGAGTAAGTCTCAGAAGTTATAAATTTTGTGGATTAAGTGATCAGAATTTGAGAAACTAACAAGCTCTGGCGAACACCTATAATTTCAAATTAATGAGGAGTTGGTCCAGGTGTTTTCTTCTTTCTGTCACACTCCTAATCCAGTATTTGCTGTCATATCTTTCTCCTGTTGTGTGTGCTCTTGGCCAAGTACCAAATGGTCTCAGTTTCTGTAGATCAAGTTGAAGAGTTGTAAGTCTGTGTACACTGCCTTTTAAGGGAGCAAAACCTTTATATGTGCTTAGTTCAGTGTTCCTTTCTACTTTCTTTACAGAGTGCCTGGAATAACAATTGCTACAGACATCATCTGTGGTTTTCCAGGAGAGACTGATGAAGATTTTCAAGAAACAGTGAAACTTGTAGAACAGTACAGGTTTCCAAGCTTGTTTATTAATCAATTTTACCCACGCCCCGGAACCCCAGCAGCAAAAATGCATCAAGTTCCAGCTGCAGTGGTAAGATCCATTTTCTTGTGCCACTGTACATGGTGTACTCAAATTTACGTACATAAAGCATATATATGAAAATGTAGATTTTTTTGCAGAACTATGCTACAATTTGGTTAATTTATTTTTTATTTTTTTTTAGTCCAGTGAGTTAAATGATTGTTGAATTGCCTTTAGAGGTTAGCTAGGTCACTGAATGTATTTTCATATATAAATTACTCTTCAGACTGTTAGGGAAGGTGAAATAGTGGTTATACTGAAGTCATGTCTTCTTTCTATCAAGTTTCGGCTGAATGAATACCAGGAGAGGTAGTTGATTGATTTTGCATATTGTTTTTTTCCGTTTTAAGACTTTTGTGACTCCAGCAATCTCAAGCTTATTGTGAATAATTATGCGAAGTATTAATAATAGAGCAATGATAATTTCTGATTTATTTGTCCAATATCAAATTTGAAGGCAAATTCTTCTCAAGACTCTCTTTATACACTGCTTAGAAGCTCTGCTTCCTTCAGCCTGTATGTTAAAGGCCACTGACAAAATTGGCGTTAATCTTTCAGTTTTCAGGTGTTTTCCTTCTTTCTTTCTATTTTTGAGTGAGAAATATAACTCTTCTTGACATTCTCATATCGAATTCCCATAAGGAAAACAGCCTGTTTTAATATAGAAGGGAGATGGTTATTCGCTGCATTTTACTTGATATAAATAGCTATTTATAAGCAATAATAACAGCAATCACATCTGAAGGTGAGGTTTGATTTATTTTTAAAAAATTGAATTTGTATTTTTTGTAATCTGAATCTCAAAGCAAGTATACAAGACTGATGGCTGTACAATAATTCAACTTGTTATTTCATTATTATGGGCATAAATAACATTTATAGTTACTTTATTGTAAGAATGAAAGTCAGCCAACAATGTAAATCAGTTTAAACAAAAAACCTTTTCTTTCAATTTATGTATCCTGCTACACCAACATGAAATCAAAACTACATATCAGTAATTCTATCCCTTCGCGTATACATCTGAAAGTGAAAGAATATCTGCCTACTCTCGGTATATACCACAAATTGCATAGGATGTGTCAGCTGCTGAAGGCATAAAATGAGATTGTATTTGGCTCTTTGAATTTATTGTTTGGAGCTTGAGCAATGACTGCTCATTTATTGTAGGCTATCTCATAATGGGAAATACTCTGTTTTCAAATATAAATAGCTTATGTTGAAATACTCTGCTTACTGTAACCAGCTCACACTCTTGAATTATTTTTATTAGTTTTGAATGCTTTTTAAAAATTTCAAAGTGAAAAAAAATACAGAAGCATCATTTTTGGAAGTTAGGAAGCTTAAAAATTAAAACACTGATTTATGTCTCTGTTTTGTTTATATTCTTTCATCCACAAGTTTTTAAGCATGCTATTTTCACAGGAGGTGCAAAAAGCTTAAGTTAATTTACCCTCTTCTGTTTAACTGGGTGCCATGGGAAGCCAATATGTGAAGAGCTAAATTATTAAAAGAACATTAGCTGTTCTGTGGTTAAGAGTGTTACTGGTAATGTCATTTTAACCCAGTTTTACATCCTTTCTTTTTATTTGTAGTACTAGTGCTTATTGGTTTCACTTAATTAGAACTTTCAAAGAAGATGAGGCCTCTAATCCAGGGCTGATGAAAATCTGTAATTAATAGATTTTGTTTCTCTCTTTTCTCTCCCCACCCCCCTCTCTCCCCAGTTTTTCAAAAATCCTGTGTTATGAGATCCTTTTTTTCTTTTCTCTCTTTGTAGAAATGGAGAGTAACTAGTCAAACAGAGCAAGAAGAGCTCGTGCTAATCTCTTATGTTTTATATTCACATTACTACTAGACAGAACCTGATGGTCTATCCTGCAACATCAAGCATGGACAGGCATTTCATTTGTCATTCCTTGCCTAGTGTAATGTGTATGATTCTCTGCTAGGAGAAGGAAGTAGCACGTTACCATCCACATTATGCACTCTTACCCCTTTAATAAAATATTATTTGTGTCATCTTACTGTTAATGAATTCAATTCATTGCATTAGCAGGAGAAATAGGACATAAAGTGACATACAACTGTTACGTGCATCTGTACGTGTGATACATTGTATTACCTGCCTGATCTTGTGAACTAGTGTTTTTACAGGATTAACTAGTGTTTTTACAGGATGTTCATAACATTATCCTATGGTAAGATCTTGTCCTATGAAAAGGATTTTGTCTGTATTATTTAACTACAAATGCTGAACCAGTGAGCAAGTTACTTAACAATTGTTATTCTTGTCTTTAGGAAAAAAACAATCTTGGGTCTATTTGTTATGTTATTTTAGCTTTGCAATACTTCTGCAATGGACAGATCTATAGCTATTTGCAAACTGCTCATTACTGAGTTCTACTTCTCCAAGACAGCTCCAGTGATTCTGGCAAAGTATCACAGCTGCGATAATGTATTTGCTTTGTTGATTTCTTTTAAGTTAGCTCTTTTTAGGAAGACCTTGCAACTTATAGGGACTGTCTGTAGAGTATTAAACATAGTAACATTCGATGCTTTCAAATTTTGATAATTCCCTTTTTGGGGAAACCCCCCATTTCAGTTTATCTTAATAGAAAAAAACCCCAAGCAAACAGTAGGTCGACATAGAATCTTCCCTTCACATAGATAATTTATCTTTGAAAACCTTTCGGGCACTGATTTTTTTCTAAAAGGACAGATGACACTAATCCAGATGGACAGTTCTGCCACCATAAATTCAGAAAAGACAGTTAAGGCTTCAGGCCTTTCTTGTTTCTCCTGGAGAAAAAATGTCCATAGAGAATCAGACATCTGTCTAAATGGTCTTATAATTTCATAACTATCACTTAGATTATGCTTACCATAAATGTTGTCTCCAGTTCAGAGAAAAGAGCACAGTTAAGCAAAATGAGGCATGATTTTTTTTTGTTGTTGTTTCAGGGTTTTTTAATAAGCGATTGCAGTGATGCTGAGTCAACGTATTGTTCAGAACTTAAGTGCTACTTTTCTTGACTTTTACCTCCATTTTATCCACCTACTGCTAAATACATTGTTTCAGAAATTACTCTGGATGCTCGTTATCTCCAGTGAGCTATCTGTAGAAAATTCTCACTCTAAAGAGTGTTAACTATGAAATGCTATTTTGTAGATTGTTGTTATTATCATCATCACTATCATCATCATTTTGGACCTGGATTTCTCCATTTCCCGATTGCGTTCAATTGTAAAAGTGATAGTGCTGATAGCTGCATAACTCAAATTACAGACTAGGCATAAATATTTTAATAAGCAGTGTAAGAACATGATTTAGATGTGACTAGTACAGGTTTTATATTTAGCTGCATTGCAAATGATCAGAATGCTGTAATTTTAAGTGTAAAAATTAATCTTTTTGTCTAAAATTAAGGATCCATAATACCTTATGTTCTTGATAATTTTAATTTCTGTGTTCTTTATTTTTTCAAAGCAACTATTAGTTGTCTTGGAACTCCCTGTCCTTGAGATTTGGTCCATCACAATTTGTGAAAGCTTTAGGGTTTCATCATCATCTCAGGATCAGCTGGATTTCCATCACATGGAAATAACGTGAGGAAATAGTAATTTTAAAAATAGGGATCTTAGTAAAGTACAATTGGGTTCATCTCTACTGAGAATAGGAGATGGAAGCTGTTTTGAGAGCAGTAATGTGACTGCAGCTTCATGGTTATGCTGCCTTTAGCTGCAATGAGGATTCTAACATTTCTATATGTATTTTCAGTAGTGTAATCAATCCAATTTCAATTATTGGTGTAATTACTGTATTTTTTTTAAAGCATTGTGATGCCTAGAGAAAAGATTTAGCTATTCACTTCCTCTTACAGTCGTTTTCCTTCTTTCTTTCCATATATCATCAAATAATTACCTTGCTCCCAGATAGTAAATTTTATGTCAGTCAGCTACTGAACCTTTCCTTTAATTCCTCTGAAGAGTGTCTCCTTGAATTTTTCTCTCTGTATTAGTTGTATTAAGCACCCTGCCTCCTATACTGAGGTGAATAACCAAATAACAAACTTCGTAACAACTACTGTCTGATCTCAAAAATAATTTGCTTCAGGAATAGAGGTAGATACAGGATATTTTCTTTTACGGTGTACAGTGGGGAGCTACTAAAGTCTTTCAGTACTTGAAGGGAAAGGTGGGCATGCCATGACCATGGTGGACAAAGATGTGAGACCTTGTCTTACATATGAAAGTGTCTACTCAGTCTCCAAAAGCTCAGTTTTCAACAGCCTTTATCCCAGGCAGTGCTTTCCCGTCTGCCATCTGTCCATGTGCAAATGAGGTGTCCATACAAAACTGCTCAATCTAAAACTTCATCCACATCTGGGCATTCTATCTGTTACATATACCCATTGTTAACAGGGGAAAAATAAAATAAAATCCATGATCAGACATTGTATCCTCCTCCATTTACTCAAACCATCACTTAGATCTGTCACTATATTTACCAATTGTAGAAGCAATACATAATGCGCTAACAGATTCTTTTTACTATTAGGATAGCATATGCACTTTCTTGGTGTTGTCTGCCAAACAAGTTGTATTTGACCATTTCTGTGGGAGCAAACCAACCATCTTGTATTTTACGCCTTTATGTTGGCTACTTATTTTTCTGAGGCTGCTTTGCTTATGCTTCCCTCTAAGAGGTCTCCAAGAAGTTTCCTGACACCCTTTCATGACTGAGTGGCTGCAGATCCCCCATATCTATCTTACCTGATGAAAATTCTGCAAGACCCTAGAAATAGGTATTCTCAGGTACCAGCAGATACAGTATGATGTTTAATTCCTCCTCTTGTGGACGGCTATAGGTTTTGTAGTTCTGAATTTCCACACACTAACAGCTCAGTCTTCTTTGGTAGCTCATATGCTCTTACTTATTCAAAATAAAATTATCTGTGTGTCACCAAACCATCCTTGACTGACTGAGAAATAACTGCATTCCTGTCAGGCAATATTAGCTGTTATATTCTTCAGAGTTTTGTAACTCTAAGCAGTAAGACAGCAACTGGAATGGCATTGCTTGTGCAAAGGACACCTTTTGCTCTTCTCACAACTCTAAAGGAAAGGGAGCACAGCTGAACCGTGTAGTTGTGCCATCAAAAAAAAGGCTAGTAAACTCCCCATTGAGCAGACAGTAAGGAGAGATGACAGTTGAGGGCTGCTCTAGCCTTTGAGCATGTGCTGGAGGCATTAGTGGGTAGTGATGTGGCACAATGTCCTAGGGAAGCGAGGGTCGGGGCTAGGGCAAGCAAAGAATTAATCTGCTGTCTGGGATGGATTTTATAGAGTTTCATGTACTCTGTGATGTGTGAGGGAACCAACTGCACTGTTAAGTACACCACTCTCACTTGCAGGTGAGAGTATGCAGCTTTGGATGGTGTTGATTAGTTAATGTGATTTAAATGCCCGGAAGGGAAGGGACCATCTCCCTTGTTTCTAATATTCACCAGCATAGCAGATTCAGTAATACTTCTTACCTTAGCTAATGTTGCATACAATGGGAATATGTAGGGATATTATTCTAAAATTAAGAGAGACCTGGGGAGATTAGGAGGTGGGAGATAAGGAAAGAAAAAGGAAAGAAAAGTGAGTAGGTAAAGGAACAATGCCACTTATTCAACCATACTTCTACTCTGATCTACCAATATTACCTCTGAGCTCCCTTATTAAGTTCTGTGACTAAAGGGCATTACATGACCCAGGAATTAGATGCAGCTGTGATAACTGCTTTTGGTGAATCAGGGATGCTTGGCCCCTGATACCCCACACACGCACATATGGTAGTGCATGGTGTAACGTGCAGAATGTACTTCATGTGTAAGAGAAGCCAAGACTGATTAATGTCTTAAGTTTGATTGCTGAACCTCTGTACTACACTTCTCTTTTTTTTCAACAGTATGGTTTTATTTATTGCTTGCTACTCTGCCACATAAAGACCTGAGTGAAGACTTTTATGGCAAGTTTGGGACCAGAGACTTAAAAATGTGAAGGCTGGAGGGGGAGGCAGACCATGAAGGAAAAAATCAGTATATAATTCTTCATATTTGTCACTGAACTATTGAAGTATTCCGAGTTAGCATTTTCCAGCAAGTTTTGTACTTGCTTTCTGGTTTTATTTACACTGTGTTTCCCTACGGTTTTTTTGTGAGAAGGACTTGTGAGGTACTGCCAAATGCCTTGCAAACCATCAAGATACCTATGATTTCTCTTATCTGCAAGCCAGTTAATCTCTGATGGGATTCATTTTGATCGATATAGCTGTGGGTAGGAAATCAGTGTTGGCTCTTTTCTGGATGCTTACAAATAGTTTTGCATGTTTTCCTCCCTATTTTTCCAGGAACTACATAACCTGACTGACCTATGAAAGCCTGGTTCCTCCTTTTTCTCTATTTTAAAAATGGTCAAAACATTTGACTTTTTTTATGTCGTATCTTTAAATCTACCAGAGTGCTCACCATTCAGTGTGCAGCCAGAACTGTGGGTTTGTGCTATGAATTCAGAGGAAGGTAATTACCCATGAATAGTTTTTTTGTGGTTAGACAAAGCTACTAAATAGATTTTTACAAAAGTTTAAAGACAGTTTTATTTTAGAGCTAGATTCAGCTCAAGTTGAAACCACTTGAAGTTATTTGACCAGCTGCTGAAATGAAAATCTGTTTTTGTTGCTGTGGGAGACAAGTTGAGCTGGTAGGTTTTAAAAGAGGTTGTACCCTTTTGGAAAGCTATGAATGATCTGCCTATGGAGCTGCTGAAAATTCAGCTCATAGGTGATTCTGGGAATGAGTTAAATTGCACAGTCACAGCTGGGCTGTGCAGAATCAGACCCCTGAGAAAGGACAAGAATGTTTTGGCTCTAGCCTAGAGCTATGGGTCTTAAATCTTGCACTCGTCTCCTTCAGACACTGGTAGAATTCAAGTCTTGCAGTTAGACTGTCTTGCTTGAGAAAGCAAGTCAAAATTCAAGGCTAGACTGGAAAAACAATTAAGAAACCAAGTTGGTATTCTACTTTTTTGAATTTTGCTTTGTTTTTTCCAGCAGAAACTGATCAGAATGAAAATACAAACAGCTTTCTCATAAACTTTATACAAATTCAGTTTGAAAATTTGAGTCTCAAGGTAAATGTACAGTGATGCATTTCATCTAGGCCATGTTGTTAAGAAAAAGAATTAACGGGCACTAAAATAAAATATGAAGAATATACACATGCAGGAAGAGGCAGAGTTCCTTCTGAACTTCACTATCAAGCCAGAAATAGGTACAGAATTTGCAAAGAATCTGAAACCATCACCAACATCGTATAATCCTGTGGGTTAGTGCTTTCAGCAATGTAATGTCCGCATGTTGACTGTCCAGTATGAAAAAAATATGTATAGGAAGGTGTAGTCCTGTAAGATTCGTAGTGGCCACAAGCATTCATTACTCAACATCCTTCCCCTGTGAGTCTGTCTGGAAATCCTGATGGAATTCTGAGATTTGAGTTGCAAGGAAGCTGAAATAGCATTAGGAGTTTTGCATACCACATACTTCTACACTGAATATAGGGGAGGGAAGGTACTCTCTACAGATAAGGTGAAACTGGCTTAGATTTTAAGGGAGAAAACTGTTTTTCCCTCCAATATAAATACATGTGATCAGCATCACAGGTATATTTCTCCTTTCACTATATATCTTTTTCTCAGAAAACTCGAAAGTCAAAAAATGGAAATTTAATTTAGTGAAACGAGTTTAGTGGTGTCACAGAGGTTTTCTTCTTTTTTGGTTTTTTTTCTTTGGGTTTTTTTCAGGCTTTTGTGGTTTAACATCCATTGCAACTGCTTATAAAAATGCAGAAGAGTATATCATCCTTCAGTATTTTCTACCTGAACTTAATTAATCAAAATTTTCAAGATTATAACATTGTTCTTCAAAAGAAGTTTATATGAAATGGCATCAGGATAAACTCAATGCATAAATTTATTTTTCTTCTGTTATGTTTAAATCACGGTACAAGCTGCATGAATCGAGTCTATCAGAAGCCTCTGCCATTAATTTCAAGGACTGAATCAGTAAGACAGAAGTCATGAGGGCAATGAAAGCTGAAAATTGTGTCTTTTTCCTTTACCAGAGATTACGAATTACGTACTCTGATCTGGGGCTTCAACTTGGAATGTTACAGGAAGTTGAAAGACTGTTTTGTAAACTCTCTCTTCCCTGATAGGGAATTGAAGTGAGGCAGGGGGAGAAGCAACAATTTCTGCAAACACCTTTTACTCATTAAGCTGTTGTTATTAGTAGAACCAAGCCATTATTGTTAAAAGCAGGTAACTATTTGCACAACACATTCATTTAGTCACTAGCATTTACTCGCATGCTCACGTGTGGTTACCTGTGGAGCAGCAGCTAGGAGACCATCCCCAGGGGTGTGCTTAGATGTCAACCTGTGGCTTAGAGATGGGTACTTGGAATGTCCCTCAGAGGGATCTTTGTTCCTTTAGGTATAGATGTAATCTTGCAGTCTTCATCTGTATATAGGAGTCACCACCCTTTTGGATGTGGTCTGAGTCTCTTTGTTGTTCATCATAATGGCCTTGGGCAGATTGAAGAGACTGTTGATGTCCTGAGTCTCTTAGTTATTACAGATTCAGCATGAGTACTAGTCTTCAGAGCTTATTAGTCCCTGGAAAATTTTCATATGCTATGTTTTCAGCAGGTAATGTTCCTGTCTTTGGCCTGCTGTTTTCTGTTACAACTCCGTCCAAATCCATAGATGCCTGTAGAACACATTCATACAAGCTCATATAGAGGAGACCTCTCTGGCAACTGGATGTCACGTTTATGTATTTTATCCTCTTCCTTGGATCGTAATGCAGTGGAAGAACCGGGGAAGAAGTTTCAACTGTGTCTTTTTATAACTTTTACTTCAATTACAGTTGGGTAACTTCTGTAATACTGGAATTTTTTTCTTTTTTTTAATTCAGAATTTTAATTCACTTTATGAACCAGTCTGCGCAGAGCTGGAAACAGTGCCAGCAGTTTTAGACATAAGGGAGTATTGCCCATAACTTAATCCCTGAAATCGAATGTATGCAGCAGAACAGAAATGTCTATTAGTTTCAAAAAAAACCCTCTTGGCTTTGGCAATTCCAGGCTTCCTCAAATGAGAACATGGTTTAGATTTAGTAGTGTGACTTAACACAGATAGCAAATGAATTTGTATCATGGAGGTGACTAAGCTTGTCTATCATTTCTGAATCATGTGACATTTATGATGGCCCATAAAATGGGCCTTTGGAAGAAAAGAACACTGAAATACCCTGTGGTGGGTTCTTGGTGGCCCTTTCTTGAACTTCATCTGTCTTTGATAATGCAAGTACACTCCTTCAAGGTGGAACAGTGAGGGCAGCTTTTCTGTGTGTAGTGAATTTGTGTCATGTATACATGAACAGTCTCTCCCACACAGCAAGCACTTGAGCACAATGTACTGCTTACTATTCATACCACACTGTATCTTCCAAATCACTTCTGTTCTGCTCTTCTTGTTCTTTCTGGGATGCTGGAAAACCTGGTGCTTTCAAGGCTGCTGTTGTGCAAGAGAGCACACAGATACCTCACCAGACTATAAAATGGAAAAGAGTGCATTGCAGACAGGTCTGTCCTGGTTATATATATGTAAGCACTTATATGTCCTGGCCTCAACATATATATCTAAAAATTACATTTCATTGCTAGCTTGTAGTTTGCAGTTCATTCTGATTTACATTACTGTATAACTGGGTGCAATAACTATATATTCAAAATCAGTCTGTCCCTCATGACCAATCACTTTATTTCTAATTTAGTGTCAATCTGATTTGAGATATGGCTGATACCCCAGGACAAGTTTCTGTCAGATACATTTGTTCTACAAAATCTTCTTGAGCTAAACAGTCTTCCTAATCAGTTACAGTGGCACCCTTAGAATATACCCATGTCACATAGATTGACATTTCAGTATGAATTTCAGACATAAAAATCTACCAGAACTGATACAGAGCATTTTATAAACTATACCAAATTTAAAGACCCTAAAGATGAGCAAATCTTGAAAGTCTTTTCTGAAATTAAGGATTTCTTTATGAATATCTACTGAATAAATTTTGCATAATTTATCCTCTGCTCAGGGGGAGATTTTATTATGAAAAATGACAGGAATAACAAACATTAATCCTAAACTAAATTAAAGAACTGCAATGGACCAGAAGGAATAGAATTCAGTAATATTTGTAATTACATGAGTTTGAACAGTCTGTGTTACATAGCTGGAATTATAGGGGAGGTAAGCAGGAAGAAATTGCAATGCCCATGGTTTAACTGAATATGGATCCTTCAAGAAATTATTTTCAAATCCTGTACTGATTTTTGACAGTGTATTTTTCCATAAGTACGAATCTCTACTTAAAATGTAAAATAGACTAAACTGTGACTGTTTGTGTTGCCATAATCCTGAAAACAGGATGACTTCAATGTTTGCAAATGTTTTCTACATAAATATGATTAGTAAAGGTGTGTAAAGTTTTACATATTTTCCTCTTTTAGACAAAAAATACATTACATGTGCCATAAAACTTCGTTCTGGTTTTTTTTTTTTTTTTAGAAATAATCACTGAGTATACAAAACACTAAAAAGTATGCAAAATATGAATTATGAATGTATAGGTCTATTGTTAATGGGAGTTGGAAAAAAATGTCCATCATCCTGGGACATTGAGGTAAACTGCTGAGTATAACACACTGCATACTAAATTACATTCTCTATGTATGGATAAAAAATGATTAGAAAGTAATTTCTTAAACCAAGCTAGCTAAAGAAATGCACATGTATCAATAGTTAAAGTAGAACAGTGAGTCTATTTTAATAGTAATTCAGGTAGGTTAGGTCAAAGACTAGCTAATCCTCAAATGATTTTGTATGCTTCATTATAGATGTGATAAGAAAGATAGGAATAATACGAGTAGAATTGAGTTAGCTGTAGGAAGTAGAAAACTTGTCAAGCCTGTATTTCACTTCTGCCCTTTCAGACCTTACAGGGCAGAGATGCAAGAGCATAATGAACACCAGTTACGATGTTATCAAGAAATCTGGCTGGGGCACAGCATTTTTTTCAGGATCATTTCTAAGGGGGTGATGCACTGAATAACTCAAGGTCAAAGAGAACAGTTCACTGGTTTCTGATCACTTTTTTAAAAATTGTTTTGCAGAACAAAAAGCAATCTGTAAACTTTGATAGCATGGCAGTTTCAGTGGCTTGGCTCGTATCTGTATTGTGGTTATAGGTACACAGACTTAAAGCTTCACGAATTGAATCTCCCAGCAAGGGTTTTAAATGTACCTTGCTTGGAGTAGCTGCTGCATCTCTCTCTGCTGCTCTGCCAAGTAGCTCTTTGGAAATTATAGTTAGGCTAGTTGCTGTCTCTAGAGAAGAGTGCTCTCAATTCCTAAGTAGGACTTACGTTTTATAAAAGTTTGGAGTTTGGAACTACCCAAAGCCTTTGTAGTTTTGAGAACATAGGTGTAGCGCAGGGGAAAATCAGTCAGAGCTTCATTAAGCTCAGAAAATGCATGTAACTTAAGTTAAAGAACACAAGATATGTTAGATATGCTGTTTCAGAAAACAAAGCTCCGATCTCATGGTGTTTGCTCTTTTCAAGCATCTGTTACGCTGGAGCCTCTGTGCTTTTGGTAATACTGGGAAGAAAATGCAAACATTTGCAAAGCTGCTTCATTCTTCTCCCGAAGTCTGTCAGAGTTGTAGTTAAACTCTACCTTGGCTCACAAAATTTAATGTGGTTTTAATTCTAAATTATGTAATCCATTAGGTACCACACAAGCAGGTAATGTGGTTTTCCAGACTTGTTTGGAGGAAGAACAATGTTGCTATTGGTTGCTAGCATGCTCAAGTGTGTGAGATGCTTTTCAAGTTCTAAATTAAATAAGGTTCCTGTGGCAAAAGAAAATTGTTTTGTAATTCCAACCAGCAGTATATAAAAGAGAAATGGAGAAGATGGTAGGTGAGAGAAGAGAATGGAAATAAACACATTCATTGGTTGCCTTGACACATGCTACTAATTCACTGTGATCATGAAGAAAAGAATATTTGAATGGAAACAGATATGGGTCACTGTTACCAAAAGTAGCTCCATATACTGGAGGAATTCTACATGATAGAAACAGAAAAACCAAAGCAGGAGAACTTTTCTGATGATGTAGTGAGGCTGACACTTTCAGTGAAACTGGTAGAATCTTCAGATCTGTCAGAATATTACTAAGAACCTCAAAGGTGATAACAGACTTAATAAAACTGAAAGTCAAGTCTAAAGTAAAACAATGTTACCTTCATATTGGGGAATAATTTTGTCTCTTTTATTCCTGTATGAAAAACAGTGAATATTCCATTTAAGCTGCTTCTAAGTAATCTGTGATAAAATATCTCAGTGATACTGTAATTGTCCTTCACAACAAACATCGTAGACCTATGATACCATATGTGAGAGGAAAGCAAACAAGTTTTAGGCTACATTAATATTATCTGAAAGACAGGTGGTTATCACTTGAGTATGAAAGATGTTCACCAGAGAAGTGCAATACACATATGTGAGCCCACCATGTTTAGTATTTGGTATAGTTATTTCATTTCTAAACTTAACTTTTGTCTCATCTCCCCAAACTTGTTTAAGTGCTTCAAACTAAGGACTATGGTTTTAAAATTGAAATCAGTGCATGATTGAGTCATCAAAACCTCTGCCCCTGTAAAACGTGTGCATGCGCACACACCTGTCTGTTAGGGAACCTTCTGTCCAGAGGCTTGCTTGCTGTAAATTTGAGAGGATCTTGCTCGGCTCCCACAGACTCCAGCATGTGAACAGTTGTACACAGCAGTGATGCAGGCAGCACCCTTTACCCAGGGAATGTCCTTCCTTCTGTATTAATAAGGTACTGCTTTGCACTTCCCCTGATGGCCTGCTACTAGTGCTGTAAAAAAATCTCTGCTTCATACACCACTACTTGCTTCGATGCACAAGTAGAAAATTGTGTGCAGTTCTCAGACTAAGGCTGTACTGGTCTTGTTAGTCGTATGATATTTATCTCAAGTGATACATGACTGTTCTTTTTGGCAAACCAATACTGGAAAAGTTTGTGCAGGAGTAGTGTTTCTCTGGCTTGCATGTCAAATGTTCTTGCTCCAAAACTATATACAGCCAAAGTGAATAGGAGTATTGCAAGTAACCCACTGCCAAGAGTAACTTGTTTTAAGGAAATATCCTGTGGTCACCGAATATAGACTGTATCATTATATGGCAAGCCTGAGAGAAGTATGGAAATAAGCCGTGAATCTGATGCTGGTATGAGACTCCTAAAAGGAAGAAATACTGTGTGCTAATTTGTATGGTGACTTTGAAAAGACTTTTGAAGATAATGAATTTAAATATATCCTATACAGATCTGTGAGGATATTTGAAAGCAATACTGCTGCTGTACATGGAACAGTATGATGGGACAGTACATTTGCCTAAGTTCAGAAGGGGGGGTGAGTGTTTTTTACCATGATTTTGATGGCATTATTGGTACAGAATGAAGGAATGGGGAATTAGTGAAAGAGCAGGAAGACAAACTAAAAGCCAAACTAAAATGCTTTTGTCTGCTTCTTGCATGATT
This sequence comes from Nestor notabilis, assembly GCF_000696875.1. Taxonomy (NCBI): domain Eukaryota; kingdom Metazoa; phylum Chordata; class Aves; order Psittaciformes; family Psittacidae; genus Nestor; species Nestor notabilis. Next base: position 185,066 of record NW_009926043.1, on the reverse strand, counting down.
CTACATTAAGTTAGGTTTTTAAGAAACCTTTATAATCATTTTGATATCGCTTTTCAATTTATCATTACATTTCTCCAAATCCTTGTTGTAGTATTTTAAGCATTCTCACTGTATATAACTGTACTACCAGGAAAGAATTCATTGTAGGATGGTGATGGAATTTGAGTTGTGTTACCTGATGCTTTCATTTGAGTGGATCTTTTCCCATTAGAAATAAAAGAGGTATTAATGGGGATTAGAGGGTGAAGGTTTCTCTACTAAGGGAGATCTTCTCTTTGGCAAAGGCATGTTTGATCTCTGAGGAAGTCTATACTAACAGAAATGTCTTTTTAATATCGCTTTTAGTTTTAAAGCCTCTTAGTAAACTCAGAGAAACAATTCCTGTTAGGTATTACTTATGGTAATTGAATAGAATTATCTATGGCAGAAGTAACCTCATACTGAAAACTAAGTATACTGTTCTTGTTTGAAGAAGGACAGTGAGTAAAAAAATAATTTTCTTGACTCTTTAGTGGTCATACCTTAAACATAGGTAGGGACCTCACTGAAGTAGTAATATTAATCTCATACCTTTAATGACTCAGAAATATCTAGCTGTCACAAATTTGTATAGTAATTAAAATTCTTTTTTGGCTGTGTTGCTGCATAACAACATTTTGCTGAAATTAAAACTTTGTAAAGAAAGGAAATACACAGTTGTTTTTGCAGAATGAAAGATTACTGAATTGTCCTCTGGATTCCAGAAGTTAAATACTGCAGTCATGCTACTGTCTATTTAGTTTCCAGCATGCTGGAAACATGAACAGAGACTACCAGTTTATTTGGAAAACTTCTTTCTGAGAAATAATGGCTAAAATAAGACAATAGTACAGACTACAAGCAAGGAATTCTTGTAGTTGCCTCCCTGTTACACATTTTCAAACACACAATGCTTTGCCTTCCCGAGCAGTAAGTCAGTGAAGATTTTGGACATAATAAAGCTTTGAATTTATTTGTGACTCATCCCTGCATTGATGAATGTTGGTTTTCTCCTCTCCCTGTCCCCCTTCATAGGATGCAGCTGAATGTATTTAACATCTGCTGAAATCACTGAAAGCACTTTCATTAATTTCAGTAGAAGCTGGATTAAGCACGTTTTGTCTTTGAACTTTGCTCTTAAAAGAAGGATTTTTTTTTTCCTTTGCCTTGGCATTAAATGGCATACCATGTATTTCTTTTCCACAATCGAGGCACTCAGAGTATTAGCATCAAAAGACATCGAAAAATAATGAATTATTTTTCTTTACACTTACTTCCTTTAAACCTAATATGCTATTAAGCAAGTTTGCATGTACATGCTAGAATAGTAGACAAGTCTTTGCAAGATTGGAGCCTAATTGTCAAGTTTTGTTATCTGTATTCTAAAACATTATTTATAATTCACTGTGCAGAAATTAAAACAAATCTTAATTGTTTACACATTCCACTGATGTTCCATAGATTAGTGTTTATTACTTATTAAGGATATGTTCTTAACATTGTTAATATATATGTTAATTATTTCCTGTGATATTTAATAGCCCTAATCTGCATACACTGCTCTTCGTACCTACAGTTCCATTAACAAAGTGGGGAGAGAATGTGTTTGTACCTGCATACAGCTTTTTAAATCAGTAGTCTCTTTCTTTTTCCTTTAACTTTTCTAATATGGTTTATTTATTAATATTACTTTTCAGAAAAAACAGAGAACAAAGGATCTGTCCCAGCTGTTTCATTCATACAATCCATATGATCATAAGGTAAGAAAAAATATACTACCTACATTTTTTTGTTAAGACAAATTCCAAACATTCATGTTAACTATGTATCGTGTTTAATTCAAAACTGAGAGGAAATTATAAAATTGAAAGTGGTAGGGTATTCATGTTACTTAAGTTATGCTATCATATAAATATTTGTTTCTTCAAGTTAAGCTTTAGAAGTTGCACTCTCTGATTTGTGTAACCAGTGACTCACATGAACCTCATAGAAGTATAATTTACAGACTCACACTAAATCCTGCAAAGTGACCATATGTGGTATCAGATTCATCTATTTTCCTATTTACAAGCTGTGTTACCCTGGAGTATGTTGCTTATCATCTTGTGTCAAATGGACCTGAGATACGTGATACTGGTGAATTATCTATTGATTCTGGAAGCATCACTGGAAGAGTCTGCTTTGGTAACAACCTGATGGTTGTCTGTGGGGAAGAGGAAGAAATGCACATCATCATTATAACTTGATCCTTAATTGTAAAGTCTGGGAACTCTGGTAAAAAAAAACCCTTGTTTATTATCTCCCATACTGTAGGGCAAGAAAGAAGGTCACTTCCTTAAAGACATTGCAGTATGAATTTAAAACTGTTAGAAGAAGGTTTTTGGAGAACCACGAGACAGAGATCACAGCATTTCTGTGCTATAGCTGTATCATGGGTATCATGGGTGTTTTGTAGACATTATGCAAAATTAAGCAGTAGATTGAAGAAGAGTTAAGTAGGTTTGTAAATATTTTAGGGGAGTTCCTCCTATCTTGGATGCATTTTTGGGCATGAGTTTTTAAGCAAGTGCACTAAATCCCTTAACAATTTGTTAGCAGTATGTTTTACTGTCTTTGCTGCTTCGGTTTTGCAAGTATCCATTTCAGAAAGGAAAGATTTGAAATATTTTCTTGTTGAGACATTTCAAAGGAAAGTTTTGAACTTTATGCCTTCTTGGTTATATAACAAATAGCTTTACAGTGGAAAAAATTAGCTAAGTTTTATATGGGGGAAGAAGTTGGTAGAAGTGTGTATGTATGTGTGCCTGTTTCTGCTTATGATCATATGCATGTATGCATGTGACTACACATATGTCTATGAGAAAGAAATACATTGTGTAAATATTAATGGATTACATTTATCAGGTAGGTTGTTTTCAGGAGAGTTCCATAGCTACCAGCAACTTGAAAATGTGCAGTTTGAAAAAAACATTGTCAAACAGAAGGTATATTATATAATTTTAATAATGATCTAGCATTTCGAGTTAAATCCATCACTTCAAAGTGTTTTTTTTATAGATGGACTTCCACTATTTCAAGGATTGGTAAAGCAGACATTAAGGGCCTGTGAAAACTGAGAAACATGAAGAATAAAGGAAATCAGTGTGACAGGATTTTGAATGGGATCATTGCTTTTTTGAGCTGAAGCATTTTAAAGTAAATGTAATAGTAAGTCAATTAAGATCTAATAAAGAGAAGCAACTGATGAACCAGAAGCTTTGATATTCCTCTCTGTGTCTAAATTCTCCTGTGCCAAACACTTTTTATTCATAGTACAAGGAAATTCCATTATTCTTTTATTAGCACTTTTAATGGAGATGGCCATTTGTAACTCCTGCTGCCTTCCTGCTCATATCCTTTGTGGCATTGTATCAAAGTATCCTCAAATGATTTTGGCTTCAGTTGTTAAGATTTGTGCACTCTTTACAAATTAGTCATCAGGCAATGTGGGATTGAATATAAATGCTCAGATACATTCCCTTTTGATCTTTGTTTTAGGACCTTTAATAAATTATTAAAAGTAGCACTATTGTTTGATGATTTTTGAAGCTCCACTCTTGTTGCTTCCAACCACATATATATCTGCATGTATATCTGAGAGGAAAAGGGACAAATGAAAGTTCATTAAAAAGATGATTTTTCCTTATTTTCCATTTGACAGCAAAAGTTTTCCTTCTGCTGGCTACTTCCTATTTGTAGTGGCTGCAACAAATTCACTGCAGATTTCTTGCCCTGTGCACCTCAGCTGCCAATTTCAGAATTGTATGTTTTACTCTAGTTCTGTTTTGTTTGATTCAAATGGAGAATAGTTGGTTTTCAGGGAAGTTTTTTGCTCTTTTGTAGATTATTTTCAGTAAGTGTTGGTGAGGCAGGATCATGGCACAAATGACTTCAATTACTGGTTTTCGAGATTCTCAGTTGGTTGATTAAAAGGTTTTTCTATGAGAACCTTTCTAAAGTAAAGGAGAGATAACCTTAAAGGGTAACTTGGAGCTTGGTAGTAGTAGTTAAAACATGTAAAAGGAAGCTTGTGAACTAGAGTGGCTGCAACAGGACTGTCTGCTGATATTTTATAGTACTTCATCTTTTCATGGTGGGGTATGTTACAGAAAAGAGAAAAATCAGTCAGATTATATTCTTTCTTCCAAGTTTGTGAGTCACTCACAAAACCAGAAAGTGATGTTTTGATGGAGAAACTACACTAGCTTTACTAGCCTTATTATTATTTATGTTTAGTCAGTAGGCCAGTAGCTATTAGAAATAGTAGCTATTCCTGGAAATTTTTCCTCAGTGTATATACCTATCTAGTGTAAGTTACTGCATCCTGAAAGATATCTTAACTGTTTGTGTTTCAGCATTCCCAGGTGAAAAACCAGCTTTTTTATGGAGGGGGAAAGCAAGGATTTCCTTTTCCTTCCACTTCCAGGTGTAGTCTTGACTTGTATCTAGTGAGGACTTAATTCTGCAGCAGTAGGGGCAGAGCTTTTAAATTCTTCTCTGCAGAAGGGATGGAAAAGTGAGAGATACTCTGCCTCTGCTGATAGCAGGGGAGAAGTAGTTAATCTACTGTATTCTTGAATGCCTAAATATGTGTAGTTTAGCACCTAGTTGCCCTTCTCATTGTTCAGATGAAACCATACAACAGCAAATCTCAAAAACTGACATCTGTTTTATACTTATCCTATCCAGGGGAATCTGATCCTCTTCTCTTTCACCTATGCCACCGTAGTTCTTACAGAGCCTCCAACTATAGAACCTGTCTTTCAGCTACTGTGCCACTGAAAACCTCATTGTATCATCAGTCTTGAATGCCTGATGAATATATTGAATTCTTGACGTCAGACGCATATAAAAAGATCATTCCAATTTGTTGTTAAACTGAATAACTTCTAAAATTTATTCTTTCCAAAAGTAAATAATTATTTAGGAAATGTTGAGATATATATTGGCTATGAAAGCTGTTCCAGGGGGATGTTTGATTGCCATTTGCTCATACTTACTTCAGTTAGCATATATAAAAATATATAGAGCTACTTGCAGATGAAGCTATTCCTTGTTCTGAAATACTTTTTCCTGTGTTTATGTAGAGGAGTATGTATAGTCTGGCTTTCTTGAGAGTGAAGTTCTGACTCTAGTTGTCAATAGAACAGCTTTTCCACTTGTAGGTACAGTTTATTGTATTCTAGGGTCATCAGAAAATAAGATAAAAATGACATCCTCATAAAGCTGCACCAACAAAAGTTTTAGTGATTTAAAATTAAAAAGAAGATAGTTGAGGAGTGCTTTTTTTTTACCTATAGTTATAATCTGGCAAGTTTTTTACTAGCTCATTTTATGAAAGATTATGTTTGCACAAAAGTAATTTCTGCTCTTTTTCGTGTGTACATTGTGAGGTTCCACACTGCATATAACAAAAACTTTGCTCTGTCTGCAGTGGATGTTTAACTCCCGTAGTATCTTTCTCCCAAAAGACATTTGCCCTTTAAAACTTCACCGATTTTTTTGGAAGCTTTTAAGGCAGTTGTGATAGGAGGTTACCTGATCAAAACAACAGGTTTGAAAAGCTTATTACGAGCTTCAGGATCCACTGAGCAGCAAGTGTCCAAATTCAGCAGCACAGAGCCCTAGTTCCTTTTCTTCTTCCTGTCAGATGAGTTAAGTATTCAGTTTAGCCCTAAAGCAGTTGTTTAAAACTATAAGCCTCAATTTATGCACTGAAAAGGAATGTTTTTACATATAGTAAACACAGTATAGCAGAACTACTATTCACTTTGCTGCTCTGCCTTGTTGAAGAGGATAGCCAGAGACCTTAGGGCATGTCCATACATGCCTCTGGCAGCCTTGTGCTGTTACAGTGAGAAATCCTTTGAGAGTTGTGCTTAAAACTCAGCTCTGGATTCGTTTCTGCCTTTTGCAACCTGAATCTCTTGCTCAACAACAGGGCATGATCTCTGAAAAAGGAAGGCCATGTCTTTGAGCATTAATGATTTATTTTAGCATATACTGTGTCCAAGTGAGTAAGAAATAAAGTCAGCGTGATTTGAAAAGAGGTTTTTGAGAAATGTTTTTCCAAGTTGAAAGTGCTCAGCATTAAAAAAATAAATTTCTATTTCAAAATTTACTCTAATTGATGCCATACTACTCAATAATCGTAAACTCTTTAAGCCTCATGCTTTAAAATGTTCCTTTTTTATGTGTTCTGGAAATGTTAAAACACTTGAAAAACTAAAGCCTCATAGACAATGTCTGTGTGAAGCTGTCTTTGGACCCTTATACTAAGATACACACGTAAGTAACAAAAAGCTTTCTTTTTTGTTTGCTTTTTGTTTTGGGGAACGGGGTGGTTGGTTTTTTTTTTTAATGTGTGTGTGGTTTTCTTTTTCTTAGTTTTTGGTTTTGTGGGGTTTTTTTTTCCTTGGCTAGCTCTTAACCTGGTGATCAATTCTGGGAGGCAGGGGGTTGATGTCCTATATTCCACTGGCTTTAATAAAGTTTGATGTGTGCGTAATTGGCTCAAGAAAGATTAATAACAAGATTATGTATGACTATCCTAATGGTTCTAATGACTGCTGTCACAGACTTACCACAATAATTGTTTTCAGACAATCATTGCAGTAGCGCACAGACGCTTGCTCCAATTTTTAACAGAAAATGAATAATCGACAGTCAGCATCCTTAAACTGTGGTTGTAGGGCTCCTCTTTCTTCTGCTGGGTTTAGTGGCTCCTCTGGAGGGTTTGAGGCATTTGTAAGTCAGAAAAAATAAAAAATACTAACGCACATTGAAGGAGGCTGTAAGTAATGAGGGTATGAAACTGGTTTCATAATGAAGCAGACAGGAACTGCTATCAAACAGGTAGGATCTGTTTTGGCACTGCCTATGGAGGCATATCTGTATGGTCTAAGAGATTTCTATTAACAGTAACACAAATATTAATCATAGCAATTCCCAGTCCGGCACTGTCTGGAAAATGTTATGGGCACCTGTGTGAAATATGAAGTGTCCAAAAGCAAGAGGAAAGGCCCAGGTAAGGGAGGAGGGGTTGGAGTCAGTTGGCTTCTGGTAGCAAAACCTGTCAAATCCTGCACTCCTTCCAGCCCTTTGCTGTAGCTGGTGGCCTCTGGGGTCCACAGGCTGTGGTAGGGCAATGGAGGATGCAGTGGTGGCACTGAGAACCAGCAAAACTGTCTTCACCCTGGTGAGAACTGCTTAGTTAAACAGCAAAAATGGGAGGAGATGGGAAGTAAAGTACTTCTGTTGAGGTCAGTTTTCCTACCAGTGAGCCGTTCCCTTTTATTTTTCTCCCATGTTCAGGGAAGCTGAACATTCTGTGCATCCTTCACAAATAAACAAAGTGGAACAAAAGAAATTCTGATGTCTACTGAAAGAAACAGCTGTAAAATGCCTGATATTGGCTAATTTTCTAATGGCCAGCATCACCATGCTATTGTGTTACTAGATCATGAAAACTTTGGTTTCGAAGGTGTGTTTGCACTGTGGTATGATGTGATGACATGAGAGGGCATGTAAATGGAAGTGTTGGACACTTGTAGAGCTGGAAGTGTTGCAATGAAAGAAAGAGAGAAAGAAAGAAATGAAAGAATGAAGCTGGTGAAAGACTAAACCATAGTTGTATCATTAAACATATCTAGCAGGTGAGATTTACATCTTCTAGTAATTTATGCTTGTACCTTTTTAGTAGTTCCTGACCTCCCAGATTTTGCCATCTTTTATTTCTTCATTTGTTGCTGGCCATCTTTCATAGCCATTGGCATAATCGTAGAATCACAGAATCATAGAATGGTTTGGGTCAGAAAGGACCTTAAGATCATCTAATTCCAACTCCCCTGCCATGAGCAGGGGCACCTTGCACTAAACCATGTTGCCCAAGGCTCTGTCCAGCCTGGCCTTGAACACCTCCAGGGTTGAAGCATTCGCAACTTCCTTGGGAAACCCATTCCAGTGCCTCACCAGTTGTGAATGCTTCAACCTTGGAGGTGTTCAAGGGTTGAACACTTCCAGGGTCTTACCCATGAGTAAGTGTTTTTTTTTCACATGTGAGACATGGCAGCTAGCATGTTCAAGTAAACCAGGTCTGGAGCATGGAAATGGGAAATTTCAGAACAGGTAGAAAACACGAGCAATTCTTGTTATGTTTCCTAGGGACTGATGTTTCTCAGATACTACTCAGTGTTCTGCAAGATGTGCATGCGCGGTAAAAGTGCTGTGAATGTGTAGGTGTTACTTTTGAGCCAGAAAAAGAGAAAGTAGTTTTGAGATACTGTCTCAGCCTTCAGATTTTTTGTGGTAACGACTTGGGTATATGGTTCTGGAAAATGAAAAAAATCCTTTTAACCTGCTTTCCATTTATTCCAGGAGCAGCATTGTGATAAATCGTAAGGCAACTGTGAGGTTGCAATGCCCGTGATATAAGCCATAGTCTGAATTTCCTAAAGTAGGTGCTTTGAATTGTTCTTCTGTAAGATGAAAAGGATTTATAAGTTATTGCTGAAAAGAGACAGAGCCTTTTGCTATCTCCTGCCTCCAAATAGATTTCAGGTTTAATTTAATAGCTGAGATGTCAGGTATGACCGCGTTTTATGGAAATATTCTTATTGTAACCTACATCCATTCTTCTCTTTTCCCTTCCTTCGTGTTCAGAACTGCTTTTTGGAGGAGGTTACATAAAACTGTTTTGTGCTCTTGATATGATGTGAGGCTTCAAAGACGACCGCTGAAAGAGAAAAGCAATTTCTATTTGGAAGAGCAGTGCAGTGGCCTTGTGCTAATGGCACACTTGAACATTACTTGATGATAGTGAAGAAAATATAACGGCCTGAAAAACTCCTGCTTTTTCTTAACTCTTAGATGCATTGAAGTTAATGCCATCTCTAACATAGAGTGAGCTAATGTATAGACAGTGTAGAAATGGCTGTTCAAATACCAGGAATTGTAGAGAAAGGAGAAGAAACCACGAAAGCAAAGCAGTGAAAGGACTTGTGTGTTGAATACACTATGTAGAAAAAGACATATCTGCTCTGTCTTAATTCTGTAGCTAAAGTGTTGGGATAAAAGACTTGCAGTCTTATTTGGAGCGTATATGGTATCCAGAAAATGAAAAAGCAAACAAACAAACCAAAAAACAATTCCTGAATTTATTGCTGTGAAACCAGTGGTTTATTGGTTTTGTTTTACACAAAATGTAAAATGTATACGAATAGGTCATGTATATATGCCTTTGGTTAAAACTGTATTCAAAGCTAGTGACTTTTGTTTTAATTGGATATTTGAAGCATCTAACCCTGTCTGATGCTAACTGAATGGTTTGGGATTGTTACGTCGATTATCAACCAGAAGGGAGGTGATTCCTGTTTTAGGTTAAACAGGTATTTTTTCTATCTTCTTAAAATTATCTTTCTGAAAAACAGTTAACAGTAGCCTGTCAGATCACATTTGCATCTGTACACAGATGTAATGCTGTATGACGATGCACGGGTTTGGATGTTGAATGAGGTTTTGGAGATACAAATGTATTATTGAAATATCTTTATGTATGATCTTGAGAACAGTTTTAAGAAATAAGCTGATGTAATCCATTATATAGCCTTTTCCCCCCATGTAAAAACATATATATGTTTTTTTCAGTTAAATAATCATGAAAATAGCTGTGATTTACTTCACAGTCTTTTTCCTTGATACAGCATGCAAATGCTACCTGGTATAACAGATTGCCTCAAGTAAGTATTTTCTAGCTTCAGAAGATATTGAAATATAAAATGGGAGACCAGTTTTATGGTGACATTAAATATCTATCGTGTTACCTCAAGTAAAACAAATTGTTTGAGGCACATTGATCCTCTTGTTATTTTCCAGAGAAAAGCGTTACCTTTTGCTGCATGTCTTGTATCACTTACGTGCCTTGTTCATTGTTACTGTGCTACTGGCACAAAAATATGAAAAAAAAGGGTACTTTAGGTTTTCTAAAATTCGTTGCTGGAAAACCTTGACATCACAAGAAGTAAATAGGCCTGGTCCTGTTAAAATTTCTTTTAAGCTCTCTTTATTCTTGCATTGGCAGTGTGATAGAGTGTATAACTTAATAGTTCTATGGTCATTCCCTAACACCTCGTTTCAGCTGTATCTTTCTGTGTCTGTGTGGTTTGTAGTCGATTGGATTTTCCAATTTTCTTTCACCTTCTCTTCCCCCTCTCCCCCACCTGTTCCTTTATTCTATTGCTATTTCCCACCACCCCCCAAAAAAAAAATCTCTGTGTAGCCTAACTTCTTTGTCCTGTTTCTTCCTACCTAATTGTTCCTTGTTTAGTATCTTCTTGTATATTAATGATGTATTCTCTCCCCATTTCCTTTAATTTACCCACCCTTCCATTCTTCTTGGTTGTTTTCCCTCTTTATGGAGCCCGGTAGTTTTACAGCTGTCCTTGGTTATGGCGTTAAAGTGGCTGGGGGAAACAATGTTCCTGAGAGAGGGGAAGGCATAGAATCATGGGTTAGAAGGGACCTTAAAGATCATCTAGTGCAGCAGTGCATGAGCACAATGTCATGGGAACCCCCTCGCAGAGGTGGTGTTAGAGTTCTTCACTATTGCTATTGACCTAAGCATTCCTGTGACCAAGTTCTTGAGCTTGCTTGCTTTCAGTTAATTACATATGCAGAACTTCAAGCTTTGGGAACTTTGCTAATGGATATGCTAACTAGCTTTACATTCTGTTCCTTATCTTCTCACTAGGGAACAATATCTGAGTTTGCTCATAAAATTGTTACAGTCTTTCTGTGTACTTAAACTCATTTGTTATGTTATTTAAAGTTCTAGATGCTAACCAAGTTGGCATCAATGCTTTTAGTATCAGAAGATTTTGGGTAATCTTGTACCCAAAATCTTGGGTAAGGTTTTTACTTTCTGGCATGGAGTGAACATATTCCATTTAGTTTCCTTCTTCCTTATTCCTGCTTAAAAGCTTGTTTTAATGACCTTTTGATATAAAGCTGTGAAACAGGTGTGTATTTTCTGCCTTTGTTTCTGATAATAGGAGTATGGAAATGTTGATCTTATCCTTTTAATCTTCTGCATAGCCTTACATACACACAAAACCCCATCAATCGGTACTTTGGTTTGAGATTGATTTCAAATATCCTCCAGAAACAATCCAGTGTTTTTCAAGTAAATGAGGGAAGGATGGATCACATTTTTCCCAAATAGTAACAAGTCAGGACTGGCTATAATTCCATCTTCTGCTTTCATTTAAAATCTTGAAACTAGAAACACTGTAATGTTATCATAGAGCTGAAAAGACAAGTCTGAGTAAAGTGACCGTGTAAAACTGTAGATACAATTTGGACTTTAGATTGTTCTACACAGTAAACTTGTTCTCTTGCTGTCTGTCAGCACAGCACACTTAGGCCACTCTCAGCATGAGCTCAAGTGCTCTGCTTTGAAGGGCAGCTAGAGGAGGAGTCTCAGAATCTGCTAGCAAACCATGTGGACTTTGCATAGTTAATCAAGGTGACTGTCATCTGCAGCAAAAACACCTATCTGTATGTACTCTCAGTGGTCTTGCACTCAGTCTGCGCTCTGGTCTCATGGTCTTAGGGAAGAGAGGGTGTTTTGTATTCAGATGTAAATACAAAAGCATCCTATATTTCTTACCAATTGCTCATCCTTTTTGAGAATTGTGTAATGAGCACTGAAGGACGTCAGTGCTCTGGTGATTCAGTATGCATGCTTACAGTAGAACTAACAACATTCAGTTAAATTAACCAGATACTAAATTATACTCTATTCATGTAGATTAGGGTAGTCTTGAAAGGCTTCCAAACCTAGTTCAAGGATGGAGGCACAGTCAATACACTTTGAGTTCACTCTGCAGTGTAGACATACCATGGACGTTTAGGTCCCAGTTCAGGGTAGAAAAAAGCATCTATAAGACATGATCTGATTTCAGCTGTACTTGACCTTTAATGTATCAAAAGGAAGGAGTGGTGCAGTCAGTAGGAAGAGAGGAACAAACCTGGGTTTTGTTATAACATTAAATAAGCATATCTCATTCCTTGAATATTACATGGTTTTTATATTTTTTTTCCTCTGTATTTTGGTATTTTATGAACATAGAATAGTTTTCATCCAAAAAACTGTATCCTATCCAAAGATGGATAAAATAAATTATCCATCTCTCCATGGATTTTTGAGGGAAGGCTCCAGTCTGAGAGGCTTGTATGGCAGCCATCTTTTCTGGAATCTACTTCATCATTTCAAATTTTGGCAAAGATTCCAAGGGGAAAAAAAAAAAAAAGAAGACCAAAACAAAGCCAAAACATCCTTCCAGGAAGCTGTAGCTTCTTACTGTAATTCTAGAGACTGCCTCTATTTGATTTGCAGTATCTGAAGTATAAGAGGCTTGTGGGGCTAATGGTGAATTTAAGATTTGTTATCTCATGATCCATCAGGATAAAAATCTCCTTAAAGGAACAGGAGCATTAAAATTTCTTAGTGGTTACTGTGGCATTTTGTAATGTGACTGAAAGCAACCAAAAGGTTGATCTTTAAAGATGACATTTTAGTTCATATAAATGCCGCTTTAGGTCATGTTTAATTTTTTTTTCAGACATCCCTCATACAGTCATGGTAGTTATACCTAGTCATCTAGCCTTGTAGAAAAAGAAATGGATCTGCAAGTAGTTGACAAAGGTCTCTAAAATTTAGTACAAGATTTCCCCCCCTCCCCCTAAAACGTATTTCTGTGAAATTTGATATATGTAGTACACATAAGAGAGGTGTTGTGATAAAACACTTCAGGTTGCAAATACAAGCAGTCATGCTGACAAATCCTTTATTTCATACTGTCATGCTTTTTCCAGTGGAAAAAAAAAATACTTATGTGTTCCTATTGCTGCTCATTTTCACATCTCATTTAATATTCCTATGGTAAATTATGCTCCTTCATGCCTTTTATTTTTACAAGCTTATTTTTTATATAAAAGGCCTGATTGGTACAGAACTGTACAAGACATAAGCCATTGCTGCTTTATGTTGCAAACCTCAAGCTTGTTTTACATAGAACTTTTGCTGAAAATGAGTAATATAAAGCTAAAAATATGAACCATTTGTAAGTCCTGTGCAGGAACAGACATTAAATACCAATTCACATGTCAGACAGACAGTGGCAGCTGCTTTGTTTATGTATGGCACAATCCCATATTAAATCAAATGGCAAGTGCACAGTTTGACAGATACTGTCATCGGTGCAAACATTATTAAACTCATTAAAGAGTTTTCTTTTAATTTTTTATTTAAAGTACATACATTTGGCTTGCAGAGCCTTTCTCAGTCAGAGCCTACAGCAGCAAGTAATACATTTCCAGGTTTTTTGCTTAACAAAGCCTGATGTGTTTCTGGCCGTTCCTCAGGGGCAGTGCCATGATGTTTATGGCTTCCCCTACACATCATGTGTTAGGGTCTGTGACCAGAAATTCCATTTGAGAGCACATTGCTCTGGATAGCACTCAGTGGTCTTTTCATTTTGATTGATGGCTGTGGTTTTGCGCCATCTGGCTTCTGATAGGCTGCATTAATCATATTCTGGACTAAGAAAATACAGTCAGGATTTTTTAATAAGTATACATACATGGAAAAGTGCATGCATGTATGTGCTTGTGTATTTAATTCCTGTAGGCTACAGTCATACAAAAGAGAGCAATGGTCCTGTCATACAACTTGTGTTGAGATAAACGGATCTTTAAATAAATCTCTACTTACAAATGCCTGTATTTCAATTTTACCCCTGCTGTTTTAACTTTATTTTACTTTGCTTTCTATCAGTTGTTTATAGTCACTGCCTTATGGTGCTTTTCTGTTAGGAACAATGGACTTGTCTAAAGAAGCTGAGGTCCATCTCAAATGTTTTAAGTAAACCTTAACATTTCTCTTTCTGCTGCTTTGGTGATATGCGGAAGTTCCTTGCTTCTTTGTAAACATAGCTTGAGATAATGGTTTCTGAAACAAAGCATCATCAGGTTTTAAATTCTGTAAGTACAGAACATCTTAAAATTGTCATATTTAAATTCACATCTTGAGGAAAATTTAAGAATCTTAATTGTACATACAATGTACGAAAGTCATTAATAATGAAGGCGTCTAACAGAGTTTGACAATAGCGTATTGAAGATACTGTATTGTTGGATTAGCAAAACTAATAATCTCCCAATACTTAGGTAGGAACTGATCAGTCACCATGCAGTTGTTAAGTGTTGCAGATTTTATTTGTTTTTCTAACTTACAAGTAAGCAGTCATCTATACTCCTTCTTACTAGGTTGCTTTCATTCAGTGATATTTTACAATATGTCTTAAGGGAAAAATTTGTCCTGTGGTATACCCTATCACGCTGGAGCCATGAAATGGATGATAGATTTCAGAAGCTGCTTAATCTTAACCATTTGAATTTTCAAAGACCATGGGAAGAGAAGCTGCCCAGGATTCCCTTCTACCTGTATTGTTATGGATTTAACACTGCATGAAACGGTGGACATACAGCAGTACTTCATGCTCTTAATAAGAAATGCAGTAAGCACATTTTCTATATCCTCAAGTCCAGCATTTACTGGTCACACTGGGTGCTTTCTTAGGTGTTCCTCACCAGTCAAATGGTATGGAAATACCACAGCCAATTTTTCATTGTCAATTATAAATTGCATTATTGTTGGTTGGGTTTGAGGGGTTTTTTTGTGAGTTTTTGTTTCTTATTTTGTTTTTACTTTTTTGCCTCATTTTCTTACTTTTCTTCAGTATTCCCATGAGCAGAGCTTGCAGGTACTTTGGAATCTTTAGAAGAAAAACATATTATTCCCTCTGCTTTGCTTGCAAAAATACCTTAAGAACAACATAAAGAATAATTCCATATACAACTTCTCAGGAAGATGGAGCAACGTTTGTCCATAACCCCACCAACTAAAGCAAAACTTCCTGTTCTAATTTTATTTCTGCTGAGCTTGATGATGTTTCTCTCCAGAGTAGATGAGGTTTATTTCAAGACATCCAGCATGAATTCTTTATAATTTAAAACTGTACATAGAGTTGAAAACTAATGGTGTGTTAGAAGGCGCTTTGACATACTACAGCATTCTTGAGGAAGATTTTAGAAAATTCCATCACTATACTTAATAAAGTTGTAAAGCTCTTTAGGTTCTAGCACTGAGAGCATCCTGTCTTACATTTGTTCTTTTTATGCACTTTTATGCAAAACTCTGCTTTTTCTGTTTTCTTCTTCTAATGCATTTATGTTTTCTCATACATTTATTTTAAAGACAAGGCTTGTTTGTTTGTTTACAGTTTTCACAGCTTTTTAAAATGGACATCTGTGGTTGAGAGAATCATAATTCACCAATAATGTGTGTTAAATGAAGTGTAGATACTGAAAAATAGGATAAACAAAACCTGCTTAATCGTTATTACAAAAGAACCATCTTCATTTGTGTGCCAAGGAGGATTTTAAAAAAACAACTGTGCCTTGTATTGAATTACAGTTATCTAGTAAGTCAACAACTGATCTTGAGTAATTTTGCTTTGCGCCTCCCAGATACAGAACTCCCACCTTATTTTGTCTGAGTCATTGTAATTATAGTTTACCTCACAGACATTATGGAAGTTAAAAAGTTAAAGTCTTGCCAACAGGCATAAGCAGTATCTTCTGCTAAGCTCCCCCTTGGCTATTCATAAAAGCCGGGAACCTCAAGCTCGGAAGAAGCCTTCAGTATGCATACTCCTCCCCAGTGTTCTCATTATCCAGCTTCGAACTTGGTGTAGCAGCATCACCATATAGCCTTGTGGAGCTGGAGCAGCCCAATATGTTGACAGCAACAAAGGTCTGTGGTGAAAATGACAGTCATTTATAGTAGCATTCTGCAAAGGATCCTCTGAACTTTTCAAGCTACAAACAAAATATATTCACTCCTGCATTACATTTTAAAACATGGAGGAAAAAGTAAAATACATTTACAAGTGTCTTCCTGAGAACTGAAAAATCATCAATACTGTGATTTAAGCACCAGGATTTAGTGTCAAAGGGTGGCTTCAGGGTCTGAAGATGGTTAATAGAAATCTGTAAAAATTGAAACATTTATACTGTGGATCTCCTTTCATCTCTTTCCAAAGTTTTACATGCTAGGTTAGGAAAATTGCCCACAAAAACTTGTCATCAGCAGATATAGACTAGTAGTGTTTTCATTTGATGACTTCCAGTAGTAGCTCAACATGAAGAAGCTTTATATTACTGTATTTTTCTGAAATGCAAGGCCTGCCTATGCTTTTCAACTGAACAACTCCAGGAAATCTTATCTTAGTCTATGCAGGTTTAATGACTTAGCTTCTTGAAGTCAATGCCAGTCAATTAATTCTGTAGAAATACGTCCTGCATTGCCCTAGTGATGCTGCATGTTATCTTATCACCACTTGGTTTTTTTGTTTGTTTCAATATGGAGAACAGAGTTGAATTTTGGGTTGAATTTTACTTTCTCTTTTAGTTTTACGGTCAATCCCTATGTTGAAAGAAATGTAAGAGGTAAGTACTTCTAAATTTGTAAAGGTTTACCAGCTTCTGTATGTGTATTCCATTCTTTATGAAGCTTTCCAGTAACAAACCAGAAAATGGGATGACTGCTTTCTAGGGCTAGTCAATATACTGGTTTCTGGTTTTGCTGTTATGCTGTTAGTAACATTGTATCAAAGGTAATACCAATTCATTGTTGGATGTTTGGGTTCTGAAAACAGATGCCACTGGTAGTTATTTTTTTAAATTCTGCTTATTTGTATTTAAAAATATACAGGATTTGATATGAAGAATAATATTGGAGAGTATTCTTTAAATTCTTTCAAAGGATTCTTACTTCCATAAGACTACATACAGGGGTTTGGTGCTTTTGAACTTCTTTCTGAATATTGTCTTTGGTTAATCCCTTTTGTTGTGATGTGTACAGTTTTAAGGGGGTGGGGGGGAGCAGGAGGAGCCCTTTATCGATTATATTCTGTGGGTGTGTAGCATAAAATCCTCTGTTAATGGTTGGCAACTGTGTGCACTGTGCAAGCTTTGTGCATCTGGTAAGAAATCGGGCCACGTTTCGTGGAAGTAGGGAATGTGAAAGTACTTACTGTAAAACCTTTGTAATGCCTCACATCTAAATCAAAGTAATACAATTATTCATATTGGAAATAGGATAATGTTATTGCCAAGAAAGCTATTTTGTCTTTAATGGAAGATAATATGCCATTATATCACATGCATATACGTCATTTCCATTGAGAATGCTCTCAAAATTATCTTTAGAAAGAGATATGCTGTGCTTTGGTGTTTTGGTGTTGGTTTTTTTTAATCTTCACTATAACTTACCATGGTTCTGAGAATGTAATTCCATGAATAGAAAAACCTAGAACCAATTAGAAGAGAAAATTAATTAACAATTAATATTTTTTTGTGTATTGTGGTGACAGTTGTGATTTTTGGGGAACAGTCTCTTCTTTCAGAATCTTGCCTAAATCCAGGTTCCACTGAAATATTTAAAGGTGTTAGCCTGTTTTCTTCTGGAAAGACAGATAGCTTTTGGCTTCTAATGTGAAGCCTATAAATGATCCAGAATTAAAAATCACTAGCAGCTTATTTGTGGGGGAAAAAGGAATTTGCATTTCATAGGAAAAATATCAGGCATGCAGGGATGTATGAATGTATGGAGAAGGCTTGGCTGACATATATTTGTGTGTCTAAGTCAAATACTAGTCCAAAGTTATTGTTCTGCTGTATTTCCTTAGCAGCGAACAACAAAGTGACAACTGCTGTGGCACTGAGGCACCATCTGTCTTGTGAACCCTGCCATTCTGTTCTTGCCTGAATATGATAAATTTTACCTTATTTCTCCAAGCAAATAAAAATAGTGCTTAATCTACAGTTCAAAAGCTGGATAAATTCCAAGTGAGGCTCTGTTAGTAGTGATATCCCTTGTCTCTGGGGGTGTAAATTTGGGCTTACACCTAAGTGTGTGTATATAAATATTACAGGTTTATTGCTATGTGTGCTGTGCTATGCCACAAATACCAGTCTGTATACAGACACGCTATATAACAAAAAATATCTTTTTAACAAGCACAGTAATTTGTAGCCACAATAAAGTAATTGTTTTTAACTTGTCTAGAATCGAAGACTTTCTAATGGTTATGGGGAATAGGAGAGATCAAGGTGGATTTATATTTGTTTTCAGGATTTTGCTGGTGCTGTGCTGTGGACAGTGTCTTTAGATGTGTTTTGTTTTAATTCCAGCATGGTGAGATTTGAAATTACTGGATAATTTTTCACATGCAACCTTCCTGTTTCCTTCCATGTAAACAAAATTCACTTAGGGTAGACTGCTTTTTTCCCAGAATGCTCAGTGAAGTTGTATTTTTCCAGCTGTCTTACTGCTGCTTTTTCCACTTTCAAACATTTTCTTCATTTTCAATTTTGTTACTGTTTAACTGTACTCGTGGTATCAGTCCCTTAATTATTATGCTGCACCACTTTCACAGTTTAATACATTGGACAGCAGCAAAAACACCTGAATGCCAGCTGGCTCTGTGCACCACTTTGTCTTACGAAGAGCCTGATGAATAGGCACTTAAAAATTGTAACCAAAAATCTGCACATGTCTCTGCAGAAATTTGAAGCACCTGCTTCAGTTTTTAATTTTAGCATTTCTGTAAAGTCTACACAGTCATAGTCTTTCTGTCAGAGATACAGGATCTCCAGCATTGACTAAAGATTACATTGTGCCTTAAGAAAAGGTGACCTCATGTAAAAAACAAATATTTTTAAACACTTTATTTTAAGTAAGTGATACCCATACTGAAACTGTTTGCAGTGGCCATGCATAATGAAAGCAGTGTGTGAGGCCATGAATCCCAATTATATGGTGCTTGGTTTTATTTACCAAATGACAGCAAATTGTATCGAAGAACTGAACAGAAGCTATCTTACGAAATTAGATACCCTGTATGTAAAGCAAAGAAAGCTTTTGTAATGGCACAAATATACAAGAAGGGGCATCATTACCTTTTTCAGTGACTTAGAATTTTTACTGAAACTTTTGCGAATACTTTTTCATCTTGTAAGTGTCTCTGTAGTATAATGAAGTGTTTTTTTCATGCAAGTGAAAAAAGACCTTTATTGTTCCTAAAACATGGGGGGGTGGCAGTCATGTACAGCTGGGTACAGGCAGGGGTGGGGGGGGGGGGGGGGGGGGAAGGTTTTTTTTGTACCTGAATTGCTGGGCAAGCAGATAAGAAGGTATGTTCTCAGGTGTGATTTTCTTGTTCTGCATGCTCAGTTGTGTACCTACAATAGGCACTGTTCTCAGCGGAGCAAGGGGGATAAGACATAGAGATGATGCAGGGCTCTTTCTGGATCTCCATAAAAAAGCCTGACAACAATTGGCTGAATAAAATAGCCTCTTTAATAAGATAGAATAGGTAGAGATGTTGAGTAAATCTTATGTCCCTTCAGATGCTGATAACCCCACATTCATGGAGCATCGTATGGATCCTGGATGGGTTTTCCCACAGCATGCTGCACACATCCCGACCGCAGAGAGGTTCACTCTGTGGTCCAGAACGGAGCAAAAAATGTTCCTTTAGTACACTTAGATCTCCTGCTTTAAAAGGCAAAGAAGAGTCTTGCCGCCTTTTACTGTCTTTCCTTTAAAGTTTTCAACAGAGAAGAACTTGTGCCTTTGTATGTTATATGCTTTCTCTGCACTCAATGAAATATTCCAGGTACAAGAACCCTAGAAAAAGTGCTCGTGTTGAAAAAAGCAGTGTTGCAAATACAGTCAGTTAAAAATA
>NW_009926043.1:117475-165107 GCF_000696875.1 Nestor notabilis | reverse complement strand
GGGGGAGGGGGGAGGGGAGGAAGATTTAAACCCCACAAAACTGCTATAGTCAATAATAAACATCTATGACTTTTTTAATGTCTGTCCCCTCATCTCAAAAGGTCGTACAAATGGGGAAATGTCCTCATAAATGTTGTGAATCATATAAACACTGTTTATGAATACCAAGGTGAATGTGTCTTCAGATATACTTCAAGAGACATGTATATGAGAAAAACAGCATGTGAAGAAACAAATGCTTAAAAAAAGAAAAAAAAAACCAAAACCAGTCCTACTAGACTTCAGTGTTTGCTTCATTTGGAGGAAAGACATAAATATTCTTTGCCACATAACACTGAAAAATGTGTGGTGAATGTAGCAACTGTAAAACCCTCATTGTTCCTTCAGCTAAAACAAACAATGTGTAATTAGTTGGCTGCTTCTTCCTAATCCTACATCCCAGAAATATTATAGGTCATTCGAATCATCGTCTGCCTGTTTTTTACAGGCATGTTTCGGTTGTTCCAAATCATCTCTGCGTTTGCATGCAACACCTCTCTGCAAAGCAAGAGAAGACAGTTAATGCTGCTCTGACATGCTGCATTTAGGTGGTTAAAGGGGAGCTTTCCGCTGTGCTTCGATTTCATTGACTTCAAGCCATACCAGTGATTTCTGGATGTTTATAAGGGGTTTTTTTGTCATAGCCTTCAATTTTGTACGCTCAGTTTTATAGATGAATCTCAGTGTAACTGGCACTTTTTTCCTGAATAGGGACAGCTCTGTCTCTTATATGGAGCATCTCCTACAATCAAGTACAATTAAGCTGGTCTCAGATTTGCATGTTATGAAGTTGTATGAGCTTATTCGAGCCAACAAAAAGGAGTCTGCCTTGCTAGGCTAGAGCATTATTTGAGCTAATCTGCCTGCTTGAGTGCATTAATGTTTTGCATATGGTTCTAAGAGATACGTGCAGCTGGGTGGCATAGTTCTGAATTTTTGGAATGATTCATGGCACTGGTTTCCATGCAGTCACCTTTTCCTTCTTTAATAGATGAATATAGCCTCAACCAGTAGAAATCCAAGCTTTCTTTGCACTGCAGCACAAGTATTGTTCATTGTTTATAGCAAAGATCAAAGGATATATATATTTTTTTTAAAATAGCAGCAGGAACCACAGATCATAACTCACTGAAATTACTTCTCCCCATTTTTAATCTTAGAACTATACTATTGTGGAGTTTTTATTGTGGAATATAGATGTCACTGACTGCAGTTATGTTGATTCAGTATGGCCTTTTGTGTATGTTTTTTAGAACTGCAAATGATTGCATTTAATTAAAACCCACACATTAGACCAGATGCTCCTTTAAATGGAAAAAACTCATAATATGGGTAAAGAAGCCTCCCCATGTGTAGAGAATTTTCCTCCCAGGAAAATACTCAAAATGAGATGGACTGGTATAAATACACAGGTGGTATTCTGAAAGCTAAGAGGCACCTAAAAAAGCTTGCTTTGGTTTTAGCAGCCTCCTGCTGGACTTCTGTAAAAATGTCTGCTTCTCCCATGGAGCAGGGTTTTACTGTGCCAAGGTAAAATCCTGACAGTTGTGCTGGCAGCAGTCTTGTCTTGGTGACTTGAAGAAGTAGGTGCAGGTAGCTAGAATAGAACATGATGGGAGATACATACAGAACTCAGTGTTTCGTGGGAACCAAATCAGTAATTGGTTTCCATCTTTCCTTGTACTTTTTTATCACTATATTCTGCCCCTGCTAGTTTCATTCTTGGGCACTAATAGAAGGAAGTATGAATAAGGGAGCAAAATCAAGAACTTTTCTCTATAGCTCACCTTGTCATTCATCAGCCAGTGGAAGGTAGAGAACTGATCTCTTGTTGCCAAGCTCGTGGGACTGCTCACGTATTGGTGACTGGAGGGGTCTGGAAGGCCGTGTGTTTTCCAGCCAGAGCCAGCACCCCGCAGTGATGCTCTTCACTCTAAAGGCTTCTGGTTATGCTGTATATTTGACATTGCCATACACCTACTGCAGCGGCCATCTCTCTCCACTTCACCAAGCACATGTTTTGTAAATGCCTGTGGGCCATCTAATTCCTATGTTACAGGTAAGGAAGGAAAAAAATTAAACTCTCCTTCATTTAAATTCAGGATAAATGTCCTGCTTTCAATTAATTTTCCAAATACTCTCTTGTAAACTTTTTACTCTGCCCATATTTTATTATTTCTCATCTCACCTCCTTATCTTCTGCCTTTTGTACTAAGAGACTTCTGTCCACACACACACCCCATCCTCCCCATTTTATTTTCAGAAGTTATGCTTAAGGAAAGAATAAGAAAAATACTTTTTCTCCCGCAGGTTATTCCCATGCTTTAGTGCCAGTAATACCCTCCTACACTCCTGTTTTATGGGAAATTATCATGTTGGCATTGGGTCAGAGAAGATAGAAACTCTCAAAAGGGGGTGGGTGGTAGGGAATGCAGTTTCTAAATAGTCTTCTGCCCTCCTCCTCCCCCCAAGTCTGGAAATGATACTAGCATGTGCACTGGAGAATACGACCAGGGCTAGAAAACAGGTCTGTTATTTAAATCATATTAAAAAAATATGGAAACAACTTGGCTTGATTTACCTTTTCTTTTTCTTGGAGTAGAAACTGTATGTTTTATCTCTGGTGTGTTCTCTCATACTTGCCAGCTTCTGAAGCTGTAAAGGTGAATGTTTAGAGTGATTACTTAGGACATTCAGTGCTTTAGTTTGGTTTCAAAAGAGGCTTTTAAGCAGATCACATGAGAAATGTTAAAAAAGGGTTGGAAGAGGGACTTGTCCTTGAATATGTGTAATACGTATATACTCCTTTCCTCCTGGTTTCCACAAATAATACACAGGAGAAATGTTATATAGGTAACATAGCTCAATTTTTTTGTCCTGCGCTCCTGGCAGGAGAGCAATGAGGGTGAGAGTTCCATGATTCTGTCTGCTGGAGGCTGTCTTCCCTTAAGATTCCCATCTCTTTCATCTACCTCTCCTCAAAAACTTCCTCTTACCCTATTAGTGTTGAGCGTAAAAGAGGAAGAAGAAAGAAATGGGATGCACACATGGGGGAAGTAGAAAGAAAGCCAGAACACTAAGCAAAATTCTGCATCTGAAAGTCGCTTTCAAAAAATTAGTGTTGGGCTTCAGTTTAGCAGATCCTCTCTGGACTGAATCTCAGAAGCCCGCAACCTTACTTACATCCCCAGCACTGGTCTGTTTAGAGACTTGAGTGAATTTCTTGCCATTCTTGTGCCTTTGCTTCCCATATTAACAGTCTGTATTTGTTGCTACCTGTACCTATCTAAAGAGCAAAGGAGGCCTTACTTTGTATCACACAGTTCTTGCAAAGCACAAGAAAGCAAGGAAAACTGACCTCACCTGCTCATCCCTGTTCACTTGGTCAGTTATTTCTATGAATAGTGAAGCCATGGGGTAAATTCCATAGAACTGTTGGAATTTGCAAGTACTTTTAGATTCAGGTGTTTCCAGGGCAGTATTCATTTGTTTAAAATAATAGCAGTAACACCCTGCATTGTGGGATTTTGAATGAAGCCGGTTATTAGTGGTGTGGTGGTGCAATGCTATTAATCTCCTTCAAATGGTATTTCTTAAAAATTAGTTATATTTGCTTAGAGCTCAGACTACAATTGATTACTTAGTACTGTTCTAATGCCAAAGATGACATGAACCATCAGAGCTGAGTGTGATTTACAGATTTTATATCTCAAGGACTTGTCCTGACTACAAAAAGTTGTAGTCCTAATGTCTTAACTCAGTTCAGCCATGTTTTTTGTGAATAGATATCAGCATGCAGAACAGTGTAGCAGTGAGATATATCAATTGCAAGGGACTGGAGCAATAATAATATCTTTTCTAAATAGAAAGAATTGATTGAATTGGTCAGGCAGGTGGTACTGGAGCAGTCAAAGTCAGGCTTCTGATACTGCAGTTAGGTTCAGAAAAAGAAAATGATTTTAGTAAAACTGTCAAATCTCACCTCATTTTTATCATGTTCTTTCAGGAACTGTTTTGATAGTCAGCAGTGCTGGACTGCTGTAAAACAAGTCAAGAAACTGTTGAAGCTGGTTTTTCTTAACCTTCGGGCAAATGCAGTGTAACTAATGCCTAGCACAGCTGCATGGTATCATGATTTTTTTCTGAGGTGAAGAGTACTATTGTTTTTTTATTTGCAACATCAACAGGGGCAGTTGTTTAATAGGTGAAATTTGTAAGTCTGTAGAGCATGCCTTTTTACTGTTGTTGTCTTTTCATTGTTATTTTTGTTTCCTATATAATATGAAGCTGAAAGTACAGACAGCAGGAACTCTCAATTAGCCTTGAGGTCAGGCATCTAGATTAAAAATCTTGACACATTCTTTTATTATTTCACCCCAATCTTAAAAGGGCAATTCATTTCTCATCTATGTTTAATACCTTGTTTCTTTTCTAGAGGACACATAAAGATAATCTTATTTTACAGTGCTGTTGAATTCACTTTATAATCAGGATTGGTGCCAATGCTCCTAAAATATCTATTTCTTTGGGGTGCAAGGCATTGTTTTATTAAGTTGTGTGCTTGGAAGTTAATTTTGTTGCTGTATTCAACCAGTGTTAACTAGTCTTTTGCTTGCTGTTTGATGGACAAAGCTTCATTCTAAGCAAATCTTAAAATGGCAGATGTGGTTAATGGACAGCTGAACGCCGGTGTTTTGCTTACAAAAGAGGTGCAAAATAGCTTTTCACGGATCTCCACTCTGGTATATCTCATCCTCTTTGAGCCACCCTAGGTGGGCTTCTGCATCTAAGCTTCTGCTTACCCACCTGTTGGGTAAAGTAGCTTTGGACTTCGTTTAGGATGTCCATGTGCTTTTTTTTCCACATTACCCCCATCCTCCTAGCCTAAGCAGGAGTATTTTCATGATTTTTGGCAAGCCTAAACACAGCACATGGTGTGTTTTTTAAAAAGGTCTGAGATCTGAGAAAACATGATCTCTGTCTTTAAAAATGGTTGCCATTTTTGTAGTTTAATACTAACATTTAAGCAGAGTTTTATCTGCTAATCACGTGAATTCTGGGGTGAATAAAGATGGCGCAGCAAGATCTACAGTTGTGGTTTGTCTATCCTTTGAAAGAACAAGTGTTTCTAAAATAATATCAGAAAGGAGCATGTATCTGTGAGCATCACTGTACAGCTCCGTATTCCTCTGTAGTTCATTATTTCCATATTCACACATGGAGAAAGTGCAGCACAGAAATTTGAAATGACTTCCTGAAGGGGACAGTCCTGGAGGGATTGCTCTGCCTTTGGAGTGGGAGGAGAACAAAACCAGAAAACAACTATTCCAACACAGTGGGATTTGAAGGAAGGACACTGAGGCGATAAGCCTTTGTTTTGTGTATAGGAATATGTCCTAATCACATCTTCCAGAGGCTTTTTCCTATTATGCTAATTCTTTGCAAGGGAGTGTTAATGACTGAAATAGTACATTCTTTTGCCTCTGAGTGCTCTCTCACTTGTTTAGGAATTGGCACCTGTTTTCTTATTTTTCACTAAGGGCAGAAAGAATTAATACGCTCTCAGGAAGCATGTGAATAAACAGTGTTCCCAAATACTCATTTTAGGAGAGTTACAGGAAACATTCAAAATGTCATGTAAAGAATTGGTCTTCTATGATCCAAAGTCTACAAGGAACAGTCCATAGCTAGTAGCATTATTTTCAGAAAATCATTCTCATATTTTTAAGGAGAAAAAAAAAAGTTCAACTAATTTATTCTTCTTATATAAGGTCATCTAGACAGGTCTGTTAATGGCTGTTTCATGATTAAGGGAAAGTAAGAAGTTCTTAATTGAGGAACAGATAAAAAGCAAGCTAATTAACTCCACATACATTTCTTCAGCAGCATCCAAACAGCCATTTCTAAGATGATCTTGGGTTACTCATCTTTTGAGCTTTTAATCATATTTTTAGATTGCATTTTTACACCATCTGTACTACAAAAATGACTGTAATTTCTGTCACAGCTGGAAGCATCAGTTAATAAATGTTTTCTATTTTGATCTAGGGAGGTGTTTTGAATTGAAGGGAAAATATTCTTAAACTAATTGGGTTAATTTACAGTAGATTTAGGGAGAGTTTAGTGGGAATGGTTTACTCCTATCCCTACCTGGTTTTCTTCCAACTATCGCCTTACTCTTTTGTGTTTAAATACTCTCCCAATTAAGTCTGTGACTCAGCCCCCTGACCTTCTGTAAATTGCTGCACGTATTGGGAAACCACTGGCAGTGCATCCATGCTGTCTGTTTATAAGTTACTTAGCGGTTTGAACCATCTAGTAGGGCTTAGGATCAAGCAGGATCAGAGCCACTAATGCAGTAGTGCTAGGCACTGTTGTGTTGACTGCTTGTAGGGTCTACATAATAACTCATTGAGATAGGGAATGAATATAATACAGTAAGTTGTGTTAACTAGTTAACGGGGAGCCTGCAAAACTCATGGTTCAAAGGTTGCTTTTGGTGAAGAAAATCTTTTACTGTGCAAATGTATGAACAAGAATAAAAGCTGCACAGTCTGTCTAAAGCATGTACAATGTATAGAGAATTTACTGTCTGTATGTGTAATCAGTATTATAGATATCATACACTAGTAATAATAACTAGCTAAACATTCTTCAGGATGCTCTATGAATTGAATTAAATTTCTATGACTGACAAAGGGAATATTGGATTCACCTTAGGCAGGTATTATTAAGATCACTTAAGCATATTAGCATTTTGCTATCCTAATTTATTCATTCACGGAACATTGCTAACAAACTTCAGTTTTCATTGTATAGGTACCACTTTATGCTTTCGCATCTTCTCATTTTGTTTGCTTATTTATATTTAATATTTCTATTTTCTGCATGGTTTACTGGGAAGCTCTGTGTTTCAGTGTAATCTTATTGTTATTCTGAAGAATAGAGATTTTTCATGTGATAGCTGAAATATCTTGCAGTAGAGAAAGTGGAGTTTCTTTGTTTAACAAGAGGCTCAAACTTCCCAACTCCCAGTGGCTTTTATAGTAGGTGGTAAGGTTTGTAGATAAAAGGGAGAAGAGCGAAAAGAAGCATCTTGAGAAGTTGTTTGTGATGGTAAATTTTAACTCCAAGTTTGGGGGTTTTTTGCATTGCTGCTCAAAGGATTCTTTCATGCAACAGTAATTGTCTTAAAATATAGATAATTTTGAAAATTATTAGAGACACCTATTACATTCTTAATGTGTGTATATATATTTTACTCATGCTTGAATGAGAAACTGCTCTATTCTTTGGAGCAGAAGTTATAAGGTTTTATTAATGAAGAAGAACAGCCCAAGTTCATCTGCCAAAGCCTTTTTTTCATGTTCATAAATAAAAGAATTTGGTGGCCATTAGATAACTCAACTGCTATGAAACCATTCAATTATATTTCATAATGATAATTTTGTTCATGTGTTGCTCAGAACAGTATTTCTGTTCTCACTTATTTGTAATCCTGCAGAACATTTAAGCATCATCTTAAACCTGTGCAAGCCAATATACAAAGCCCACTGTAAGAGTTCTTGCTAATGGTCAGATCTTTAGAAAAAGGTATCTTTTTCATATTTGTATCCCTTCTGTACCACATGCATAGGGATCTGACTCTTAAATATTTGTGTTCACATGACTACTAAGAGATGACTTGAAGTCATTGATAGTCCGTAAGCATTACTTGGAAATACTAGATTAAACTCAAAACAGAAGGGTTGTAGCATCTATAACAAAACCCTTGAAAGTATCCTTCATCCTTTCTGAACTCTAGTGAAGATGAGGCATTTAAATAACTGTTAGGCTTGTAAATAACCTTGGGAATATGTTCCTGAGTCCGTGCTTTAGTGTTGCTGAACCTTTGATTGATGCTAAGAAAGTTGGGGTTG
The DNA here is from genome assembly GCF_000696875.1 of Nestor notabilis. Lineage (NCBI taxonomy): Eukaryota > Metazoa > Chordata > Aves > Psittaciformes > Psittacidae > Nestor > Nestor notabilis. The sequence continues at coordinate 157,149 of NW_009926043.1, read as the reverse complement.
TTCAGCCTGAGGAGGAAAAGGTATCCAGGAAGACCTTATAGCAGCCTTCCAGTATCTAAAGGGGGCCTTACAAAAAAGCTAGAGAGGGACTTTTTACAAGGGCATGTAATGACAGGACAAGGGAGATCTCAACTAGATATTACGGAGGAATTCTTTACTGTGATGGTGGTGAGGCACAGGAACAGGTTGCCCAGAGAAGTTGAGCTGGTCCTGACTTTGAGGTGCATTTATCTTTATTAACATGTTCAACTTGTAAAATAAACCAAGAAGGAAAAGTCTGTACAATGCCAATTGGTGTAAAGCTGTAATTGTGTTAGGCATGCACAGAGATAAATTTTGGTTCCTGAGATACTTACTTTCCAGCAGGTGCACCATTCCCCAAACTATTTCTCTAATGAAAAAATGAAGTGGGTTATACTGGCCAGTTTGTGCTTTCGGGAGTGGTTCATAAATCTCACAAGTTTTCAGAGTGCCTTTCTATGCCACCAAATCTGTGTCATTTTGAGACAGACACGTTAATCTTTTAAAGGCAGTATTTTGCAGTAAAGCTGGAGGTTTTGAGTAAGTACAGTAAAGTTAAATCTTTTTAGGAATACTACAGATAGTAAATAGAGATGTTAATCACAAGCTTACAGATTAGTTACAGCAGTTACGTACTTGTTAACTCTGCTTTCCTGAAGATTAAAAAACAAAACAAAACAAAAAAACTTTAAAATTCTGCACTTGACAGCATAAATTTCTATTGAAGGAATGCAGTGACATTTGTTAGACGTGTCACATTCTCCATCCTTCATGGTCCTAAAAAAAAAAAAAAAAGCTGTATCTCCATATCTTCACGTCTCAGTTATTGATTTGTCAGTGACACAATAAGCACAGTGATGTCTTGTCAACTTTTTTCCCCCCTTCATTTTGTATATGGCTATTTTTAAAATTGTTTAAATAGCATTGCATACCTTGTACAGTATTGGATTGAGGGGAAAATTGGTAAATTTTACTGCCAGTGGCTTTTTGTTTGCTTGTTTGTTTGGAAGTGGTTGGGGTTTTTTTCCAAGCGTGTTTCAGGCCAGTGATTCTGTCACTTAAAGAATGAGCATGTGACTGACAGGATACTATTTGGGAAGTGATGTGCAGTCTCAGAGTAATATGACATTTTATGAGCAGCTTGATTGTTTTCATTACTGGGATTTATACTTTTATTTCTGTGTGCTGAGGAATAAGTGAACAAGGCAGCTGTGGGAAATAGAAAAGCTGTCAGGATGAAGTTGATAGGACAGCCTTGAAATTATGCCATTGTGTTTAATAAGACATTATGGCTGTTATCTTTAAACCCTTTAAATACAAAAATGTGATAGAGCAGCTTGGATCATTGTTTCAAGCTAAGTGATTTGATAGGGTTTGTAATAGGCTCATCTGAGATATTCAGGAAAACTTGAAACAAAATTTTAAGAATCTCATTACTAAATTGCACATTCTGGCCATTTTTGTTAATTCACAATTAGAGCTATTGTATTACTAGTGGCAGAGGGAGATAGGACTGCTAAGGCTTTCTTGTCTGGGTTTCTTTTAATGTCAGCAGCAATTTAATGGAAGATCAAGGTTTTAATGTAAATATTTTGAGGCAGACCATTGCACTTATTACAACCCATGCTCTTTTTCACTTGCAGGCTTAAATACTCCGTTTCTGTTGCTTCAGTCTTACAAGCTTCATTTTTCATGGCAGCACAGTAGTTCTCATTCTTGCATGTCTAAGAATTGAAGCACGCCTGTGCCTTTCAGTCATTCCTGACTCTGATTCCCGTGCCTAGTTCTGCAAGGGACCCTTCTGTGTGAAAACTTAAAAGCCTCAGATGCCAGAGGTTTACAGTCTTGGTTCCTCTACTGACAGCTTGGTAGTTGGTCAACATTCACTCACTAGGCAGTTTTCATAATATGTCAAGTGGAACTAGAAGTGATCATAAAATACATGATTTCTCACTATAAATTAACTAACGTCTGATAAGGAAATTTACCTCCAGAGTCTCAAGCTGTCTGTGAAGGCTTTGCTTGGCTGCAGTTGGTAAAACTACATTGACTCTGTTGAGTGAAAGCAGATAGGAACAGCCCTTGTCACCTTTGGATATGCCAACCACAGGCCTCACTTCAAAGGCATATCCCAGTGCTTTATTATAGATACTCTATAATTGCACCTCTGATGCACTTAGTGCAGGTTTCAGAGTGGTTTTCTGACAGCTAGGGAAAAATTAGATTGTTATTAGGTGTCTACAACTTTGAAAGACTTGTGTGATTTCAGCAAGGACGTAAATGGTGGTATAAATTAAATACATGCATAAACAATTAAATCATAATAAATAGTTCATGGTGATTTACCTTACCGTGAATAGGGAAAAATGCTCAGCTGCATTAACATAGCATTAAGGGGATTTTGCAAAAAAAGCTATGCTTGTAGAAGAAATACAGTGTTTGAGACATCAAGTGCTGCTTTTTTTCTTTTTAATTAGAAATTACTGTAACACTGGTACAAATTACAGTGCTTTATCAACAGCAGGTATCTTCTGACTATTAAGACCTAAACTTAAATATTAACATTTCAATTGCAGCAGGACTGATCAGTGACTATTAACCTGGTATTAGGATAAATGTAATGTCCTTACTAACAGAAATAGTATAGAAATGTCTTCCAGTGTTTAGAAATCTGTTAACAAAAAATCAACTACAAATACAGTATTCCATGGTGGAAGTGAACCTTATTTATTTGATTGTAAGTTATGGAGAAAGACATCTTATGAAGAATTTTTTTCCATCTTTCTTGTTCATTAAGGAAAATACTGAATTGGTAGTACTCTCTTCCTCCAGAATTTACAGTAGTAAGAAAGCCTCCAAAACTGTTGTGGCCAGGCTCATATGAGACCTTTTTCCTTTTCTAAAAGCACATGGGTTGGTGGGGTAATGGCTGCTAAAGCTTCCCATGGCAGTTGCAGTAGCGCAGAAGTTTACTAGCAACAAGGAGAGTGACAGAAGTGAAACTTACATAATAAATCAGTCTTCATTTGTAATTAGATAGTTCACGTTGTATTCACTTCTATTCACTGACCAGCTACTGTATCTTCCAATTGTCACAATGCTTTACTCCCCAGCAGGTTGGTCCTCTCCTCTGCAGCACTGAATGCTGAATATGATATTCTGGCAAAACGTACTAGATGCAGTAAGCAGGATAAGCAGACAAAAATTGTTTGTGCTATGGTGGCTGGCAGTAGATCTAGCTGTAGCAGGCAACTGTGGGAGGATATTTTTGTTTGCTTTGCTATGGTGAATTCTCCCATTTTATCACACAGCTGTACCAGGTGCTTATAGTACAAAATTGGGTGAATATTCCTTCTGAGTGAAAATTAAATGAGTTAAAATGAAATTTTAATTGCTCACAACCTGTTTTTATCATGGAGTTAGAGCCATTACAGATTTATTCAGAGAGATCAAAGAGCAGTGTAAACCCTTTAGCAAGTTATATCTTCTGTTCTCATCTAAGTCTATTGTGGGACACTTCGGGTGCCAGCATAGCTAATGTCTCACTAGATGTGAAAAAAGCATCATGATCCTAGGAAAAATTATTTATATAAAGCTGGCAGGTTAATCAAAGGAAAGTAACAAGTAATTACAATGATAGTAGTTACAGATCTAGTGAAAGAGAAACAGTTTAAGTAAGGATCATGCCACATTTGTGTAGTATTGATAGGGGTCATAACTGGCCAAACATCCATATCCTGTACGTGTAATGTGATGACAATTCTCTGTTCAGACCCTTGTATATACCACAGACAAATTCTGAATGTGGTATGTGATCTTGTCAAGGGATTTTGTAGGCTTTGGAGGACAGAACTCTATTATTTCAGTCAAAATTGGAAGGGAAAAGGTAGAACATATTGAGGTACAGATACCTAATTAGCAGATAAACATCTCACCTCTGCAGTTGTCTGTAAAGGAAAGACCTGATTGATAACAGCTATTAACACCTTTATGACTTGAAGATGAGTGCTTGGAAAGCTTATTTTTTTCCCAATGTGTTATTCCATCCACTTTCACCCAGTTTGTGCTTTGTTTACATCTTCTAGTAGAGTAACTCCCACAGCTCGATTCCATTCATTACTTCAGTGTTTTTGCCATGGTGGTTCCCTGGAAGAGAAGAAACAAAGGAATGACTTTGGGAGAAATAAGGAAACAAAATTATGTCCATAGGGGTGTACAAAAAGCTCTTGGAATGGCAGAGCTTTTGGCAGAGAATGGAAGAAAAGGTATCAGCATATGAAGGTAAATGTAGATTACATGTGATCTCTGGTAAAATGGAGAACAGAAATGATATCCTAAAATGGAGGCCTGGGAATGGTACCAGGAGAGCTTGTAGGAAAAATACCAAACACGAGGAATGTCTCATATGTACAATAAATTTGGCCAAGAGAAGCATGCCTTTTCTCTTTTTCTTTCTTAGTACATTTATGTAAACATAATATATAAACATACATTTCTACTAAAACTATGTCGCATATGTTGTCATGCCTTAAATTAATAGCTCAGAAATAGTCCGGTTGTACAATTTTGTGGCCACTTCTTCTGAAAATTTGTTTCTTCAGGGCTGGACAATCTTTTAATCTAACAATCACATGGACACTGTAAAGGTTCCAAATACCAGGCTCTTTATGTAAGTAGTGTACGAGCCTAGGCAAAGTAATAAATGGCTGCCTCCATTTCACAGCTCTGTTTTTTCCTTTCCACACTTGGGTGAAAAATTACATTATTGAACTCAGAGTTTCTTGTGCATATTCATTGTTCTTCCTCATGAAGTATGTCCTCATCTCATCTGATTTTAACCAGTTGTTTCATCTTTATTTGATTCTGCAGTTAGACACCTTTGTCGACAGTGTGATCCACTCGTCCTCTCCCTTGCCTAAGCTCCATTTCTCTCTTTTAGTTCTCATGCGTTCTTTCTATGTCTCTTGGGCCCCTTGAGGTATAGGATCCAGCTGTAGCACGTAGGCTTTTTTTCTGCTTTTAAGTGTAGTCCAATACCCCAAGACTTCCTCCTCTTCAGGCAAGCTTGGCTGGCCAGCTTTTCCGTCTTCCGACTGTTTCACCAAGCTTCCACTTGAATGGGTAACCTTCAGGGTTTGGTGAGTCTCCATTTTATAGGAGATGTGTAAATGAACCTTGAAACCACATGTCTGACTCAGGTGTTCACTGGTGCAGTGAGTTCATCTCCTCTGCTGGCGTCAGTACGTTGTAGAGAGTCTGATTTTCTAATCAGCAAGACCAAGTTCATGGTTGCCCAACAACTTCTATTTCTACTCTCTTCTACGTTTGGATTATGATGCTGTCTTTTCGTGGTGTGATCACATGCTATCATAGGTACTGCATAAAATGTACAGTACTCACTGAACAAGGAATTTGGTCTATTGCTTCTTTATCAGCATGTGATTTCCTGCCTATTTCTAATGAACATCAGCCAAATCTGCATTCAGAAGTTTTTCACAAGTACTTAGGAAGTAGTGGAAAAGCACTGATCTAAAACCAGGGATCTGAGGCACAGGGAACTGATAGCTAAACTTTACATAAATGCCTTTGCTCATTGCTAAGAGTATTCATTAGCATGAATACTCTCATATAGGTGGCCAAAACCTGGGTTTTTGTCAGAATTTATTTTTACATGTATGTGGAGTAGTATTTTGTAAATTGCAAGATAATTTAAGAAATATTAGTCCTGAATGAGTTCTTATAAAAATAAGTGCATAAATGGTATTATTTCCTTACAGAAATAGAATTAAGTCACAATGGCATTTGGCAGGGAATCAGTCATTCAGAAAGGAGAAAACTTTTGTCTGCTGAGTTGGTGAAAAATAACATGGTTGGTTTTATTCATCTCTTAAACTTCAGTGATATCTAAATAAGCTCTTTAATACCTAAAAATATTAATAACACTCAGCATCATTTTCTGCTGCTGTCTTTACTTGGGGAAGGGAAAAGTCACCAGAAAATCCTAAATCAGTCTGTTGTTTTGACTCAGTCCTGAAGTATTGCTCATGGTGAGGACTAGGTAACTTTTCAGTATTTGATTTTGGCTCCCTAGTATAATTAAGCAATGTTAGGTAACCAAGCGGTCTCTATCAATGTTGTATTTCTGGGCAAAGCTGTGTGAGGTGAGTGCTGTGTGTTTTAAGAAGCTAGGTGATAAAAGTGACATTTTTTTAAACTTGTTCATGTCCAGTTATTCTTTGTGTAGAAAAACCCAGACAAAACAACAACAACAACAACAACAAAAACATTAAAGAAGCTTTCGGTATCTTTTGTTTAAATATTTGCCGCTTAAGAAAGCTCTAAAATGTTTCTCAAATCCTAAGTTTGAATGCATTCTTTAGATCAACTATAGCAGTTCAACTGTAGCTATGGTTGCTATTGCTACATCTAACTAATTATTTGTTAGTTAGATGTAGTTATAAATTGTTGCTTGGAGAAGAAATATTTTGGGGGAGAAGTCCACTAATTTGTGTGCAGGCTTTTTGTAAAAGTCCTCTGCGTTGGAAGATCTTTCATACGTGCTATTCAGTCCGATGGGTCAACTCCATTCTGAGGGGGTAATGTATTTATTTTGCTTGTCTCATAATCTATTATATATATCTGCTGCCTGAAATAAATGTGGAAGTTCTACTTTGTTTATTTTTCAACTATTTAAAAAAGTAGAAACAATTAGAACGGTTGCCCATTTTGCAAAATTGTACTAAAATGTTCTATTTGCAAGCAGTCACTGGAAGGGAGATACGGGAATGTGTATGTCTCATAAGAAAGGAGACCCTGTTCTTCTCTTACAGGAATTTGTATGCAAGGACATAGCCTTACCTAGAATATTCATTTTATGAGTATTTTCTCCATCCCTGGAGATTTTAAACTGAGGTGGTGAAAGATCAATCTCTAGAAAATTATTCTTCTTGTGTTGACGACATCTGAAGATGTTCCTGGCAAATGAAATGTAGCATTTATTTTCAAATTCTATTCTGCTCAGAATGCTCTGAAATGTTTCATTTCCCTTACAATACTGGCTTTGACCTTAAATCAGGTGCTGAAATTCAAAAACTCTGTCAAGCTTCTTCAGCAGAGAGTGGACAACAAGTTTTTCGGGGAAGAACTGAGACTAGTAGTTTTAGGGCATTTGTCATTATTAATACATTTTCAAAAACGTATTACCAGTGAATTTATGATACTGCACAAATGCAGTCAAGTACTTTTAGTGGTTATTGCCTATGTATTTAGCATTCAGAAAGCTAGGAGTCTGTCCATTCTGACACCATTCAAGATGGAATTCTCATGTATTTTGATTTTACCGATTTCCAATTTTCTAGACGTAGGCAAGTATTTATCTAGTATGATCTCTAATGAAAGACAGCATATTAATGATGATGTTCTGCAGACAGAGCTGTTCCTTGTGATAGCTGCTGAGCAGTTGTAGCGTGGAAGATAAATTCTAAATTGTTATATTCACCTGGTCCTGTGAAACTTCCTGCAAGGATTTGATGTGGTCCAAGTTTGGCCATTTAGGTAATAACTGATGTCAGTTACATTTTGCTGAATTCATTAAAGTGAATGCAGTCTGTCTGATTTCGTCTCCTGAAATTCTAATGCAGTATGACAATATAGGGTTAAATGTTTGATAGGCTTCTTTAGACAATAGCTATATTTTTATAGAGTGATAACACTGGGTTTTACTGCATGTTTTTAATTTCTCTTAAAATACGTGAAGAGCCTTTGAGATTAAACTCACAATATGAAATAAATATTACTGTTAAAATTAGCATATTGAACCAGAGGGAATCCATCTTTAAAATCCTGTAACACAAGAGAAAATTCAAACATCAGTAAACATTTTAAATACCAATTGCTGTATACAAAGGCCAGTCCACGTGTTCTGTAAGATGATCCTTGCCTCTTGGGTATTTATTTGCATGAGAGTAGACAATCCTGTCAGACTTGCAAAAGTCATTTTTTCCCCTCTAAAACTACCCATGATGCTCATTATGTTTTTAAGTGTGCTGTAAATCTGGGGCTCACAATTTTTCTGTCATTGGGATTGCAGAGGGGCAGCTTCCCTGCATGTTTACCCACAGCTTCCCTGCATGTGGAATACCATTAAATAACTGCTTAGAAAGGATGGACTGGACCCAACAGGCATGGCTTAACAAGTTGTTATTTATGGAAAGTAATCCAGCAGTGCGGTTTTCTTGTGAATCTGCCTATGTGCCAATAAAATGGGACAATTTCCAGAGCAACCTAACTCCGCTCATATATTCATGAATGTCGAGATGCTAAACTGCCACAATGATGTTTGCAGCTGGGGCTTTATACAGATTTAGAAACGTGTACAGAAGTTTAAAAGCTAGTTTTGTAAATCTGATTACTGGAAGACAGGAGAAGACATTTTCATTGTAGTTTTGCCAGGTGTTATTGGGTTTGCAGTTTTTGTTTTGTTTTGCAGTGGCACTGCAACAGTGTTACATAAAATGGTTAAAAATTGATTAGAAACATTGATTGTTTCAGTCTGCAGACCGTATGACCTGTACATGAATCCTCTTAAAGCTGATGACTGGGAAAAGAGGTTTGGGAGGGGGGTGGTTTGATTTAGGTTTGGAGTTGGGGGTCTTTTGTATTACTGGTTTGGGGGTTTGTTTTTTGGTTTTTGGGGTTTTTTTTTTATTTTTATTAAATAAAGAAGAGCAGGTAGATTATTTCTTCTGCATTCACAGAGAGGTCCTTTTTTCTTGGTTTTGCAAAACCACACTCAATTCTGTGAAGTAATTGCTGCCCCCTTATCGCACCATCCCAAGCTAAGTTCAGCATCTGGAAAAGCTTAAGGACTCAATGCATCAAATTATCTTGCTCAAACTGTTGTTTATTGCAGGCTATTATGTCCTGTCATCTCCATGACAGAATGTCAAAGCTTTTCTTTCTGTTGCCTTCAGCTTCCAGCATCTGCAGGGATCTGATATGCCACCTCTGCATTACACAGGGGGAAACCGTCAAACAGTTGTGATTAAGGCAGCAAGCCAGTCAACTGCAAGCCATGGTAACTTCTGGTACTGCATTGCAGTGGTGCCTTCTGTTAGGGTTCAGATTTCACCCTTCTCGCTCACAAAGCCATTTTGGTGGGTTTCCTGAACCTTCTGACTTCCCATGTGATGAGCTGTTGTTGCCCATCTTACTAAAATATTGCAAAGTGTGATGGCATGAAACTGCATGGCTTTGCTAGGCGTGTCCTAGCGTTGCTTCCTCTCTCTCCACTTACAGGTTTACGTAGCGGTTTCCCCTAGAAGACATAAACTTTTTTGCATGTGTTAACAAAGCTACAGAGAACCTCTGGGGGAGGGGAAAATCCTGTCACAGGATCCTCTGTTCTGAAGTGTTCAGTTTTATTGGATTCTATCTTTTTCATTTTTTCTGGTGATGTAAATTGGAAAGTCTCTTCAGTCGTCCAGTCAAGCTGAGAAGCAGCAGTGAGAATCCACAGCGTTGTAATTTCTCTACTGTTGTAGCTTTCACCTAATGGTGTATACCTACGGGTGTATGCATTTTAAAAAATACTTTAATTTACATGTGTACAGAATTTATCTATATGCACATGTCCTCTTTTAGCAGTACAGCCCTCTCTAGCCCTCCCTATATGTAGATCTTCTGCTATAAAAATGTCCAGATATAAAGACACAAACATCTTCAAGGATCTACTAAGATCATAGGTTTGTCATTAAATCGTCATCTTCAGACTTCTGACTCATTCAGGCTCTGACTCAGCCTCCCTTCACTGGCCGTGTCAGGAGCTTACATCCTGAATGTTGGCACTTGAAAGCAGTGTTTGTGCCTACGATAAGTGTTAAACTGTTTTGCATCCCTTCCCAACAAGTTGTCTATGTTTTTTGCTGTGAAATACTGTAATATGTTGACTCTCAGAAAGGCACTTAATGGATGACTTGTTTATCTTCTCTAGATTTTGATAATCTCTGATTTGAGGGATCTACCAAGTTGTTCTTGGTTATGCAAATAGGGACAGCATGGCTGAATTTGAAGTTTCTGTATACTGCTCAGACTAACATGACCATGTTGTATGTGGATATGTATAAACAGAATTTAAATGGAACCTGTGCTTGTTGGCGAGTGTTTCAGAGAATTGCTTTGCATAAAAGTAACTAAGAACTGATTATAATGAGTTTATTCTTCAGTGTAGATTTATTTGGAAATGTGTCAGGGAGTCTCCCAAGCGTGAGATCTATAATACACTCTACTGTACTGTAGTTATCTACTTTAAAGAGTAAAGTAAAATTAGATTTGGAAACTAGAATCTAAAGAATTACTTTAGAATTTCTCTGGCACTATACAGTATGACTGTAGAACCTCGTTTGTGTAGCTATTGAGTTTGTGTGCTCAGCACAAACCCAAAAAAGTTTCTGTTTCTTTAAGGATCTTAATTTGCTGCATAACTTCAAGTTGGAGATCTGAGCTCAGAGTTTAACATTAGAGGTTCTCTTACAAAAGTCTGAATGGTTATTCCACTAGTGTAGCAGTTTCAGAGATGACAAAGATACACTTCTTTGTGTATTTGCCATCTGTACAACTTCTTAGACATCACTGGTATGGGAAATGAATTATAGAAAATAATTCAGCAAATGTAACATTTTATTTATTAATTCTAAGGCTCCATAAAATTAAAAAAATTAGATGTGAGAACACAGAGGAAGATTACATTTCATGGTTAAATGTGATTTGGCACTCTAAAAAAGAACTAAGTAAATTTGGCATATACTAATAATTCTGTTTTCTTTCTACATTTATTAAAATTAAACTTTGCCTTCCTGTAGTGTGAAAATTTGTGGGGTTATCAAACAATACCACACAAAAGGTATAAATGATGAGCATGTTAACTTCTGATATTCATAAATATTCAGTATTCTGAATAAGGATTTCATTGTTTGCATGTCTCTGAGTGGAGATTGCTGAGCTAAAAATTGTTTCCTGCCAAAGTTCATATGGTAAGATTTGCTCTTGCTGCTTTTTGTCTATTAAGGATCCTTAGCAAGGAAGCCAATTCCAAAATTTAGTCTAAACAGCACGCTAGAAACACATAAAATACTTTCCAGCATATAAAGCAAGAAAAAATAAACAGTGTAATTTGTCATGTATCATGTTAAGAATATCAGGAGCTTAGGTGTCCCATAGCATATGCTCCTCTGCTTTAACTGGAGGAATTCATACAAAGAGTAAAATTTCCACCTAAAGTCCACTTTGTCACTGATCATTGCCTGTTGTGTGAATGGAGCAGCCAATGCATCAGGCACTGTGTTTATGAGCAAAGTGTGTTTCTGCAGGTGTTCAATTTGCTACATCTAATTATTTGTGTTTAAATTGTTGCATGGAGAAGAAATATTTTGGGGGAGAAGTCCACTAACACGTGTGTGCAGGGTTTTCATAAAAGTCCTTTGTGTTGGAAGAGGGAACTGATCTGTCACACATGCTATTCAGTCTGATGGATCAACTCCATTCTTGTGTTAAGGTGACCCAATCTGCATAGCATGTGCAAAGGGGATCAGGGCCATCTGTAATGTTCAGCACATAAAAACCTGATGCACCTGTTTTCCTCTTTTGTGGCTTTCTACTACATGGTGATCCTTTAAGGATAATGTGCTTTTTTCCCTGGCTTTTTTGTTTGTTTGCTTAGGGCATTCTTCTATTTATTTATTTATTTATTTTGTTCACTGGAGGGTGCATATGGTACATGAATTACTTTGAAGAGTGATTGGTCTTCCAGGACCATATCATAAATAAATGGACATGATGAAGAATTACACATTCAGTGCGGGATTTAGAATGCATGTCTGTGTGTGCGTGTTTGTACATATATATAAGGCCGAGCAAATTCAAATTACGGCTGATCAATTGTACACACACATACAGATATATCTTAACTTAGAGAAGAAGGCAGCAAAAAACGAAAGTATTTTACGTTTGTAAAAAAGGTTGTGGAGAAATCTGACTGTGCCTTCAATGTGTCTTAATTAGATTGTGTAGTATATCACCTAGACGAATTTTTTGGACTTAATAAATCTGTAAGGACTGCATTTGTTGTTGTCATATAAGAAAAAGCCTTAACTGTAGGGTTAAAGAAAAGAATCTTCATTTAAAAGCAAAAGCAAGTACAAAATACCTTTTTTTCCTAGTTGAACACATAAATGTCTACCCTGCCTACAAAGCCTCAAATAGGAGAGGCAGGAATTGTTTGCACAGATTAATTTATGATACTTTTTTTTTTTAACTTGAAGTACTTTTGATGGGGGCTTGCTTCACTCTTTATGTTATCAGACAGTTTCAGATTCTGGCAGTCATGCTTTTTGGTTAGTTAGGTTACAATCAAAGTAGGTAGTAGGCGTTTTCTATTGAATGATGAAGGGCAACCTCGTGATTATTAAGAAAACTCCGTGGTATACTGAGCACTGCTGAAAGGTAGCATGATAAATAGCATCTGGCTGACAAGAGAAACCTCAAATTATTGTATGTGGTTAATGCCAGTATGTCAGTTTTCCACATACTGAGTGATAATTTAGAAAGGGAAAAGAGCAATTCACACATATATATAAAATCTGAATCTAATCCAGAATCACATTACTTTGCACAGCCACATGCTATGCATGTAAAGCATTAGTAGTAAGTAATTTCCATCAATATCATCTATGAAGAATTCAGTTGCCTTGCAGATTCAGCAAATTAAATTGTTGTGAGGATGACTGTATGTCTTTTGTTGAAAGCATCTATTTGTTTTAATTGAAAGTACCTACTCTAGCATTCTTAATACACTTGGCATGGTTTTCTAATGAACAAATTCTGTTCATTTCAGTTGCTTTATTTCTGAAATCTAAGCCTGAGGAGGTATGCTCTTCACAGACTTTAATTCTGTGAGAATGACAGGGGTTCATCAAACTTTGATCTCCAAGGTTCCAAGCAGTTTGAAACCAGCTGCTGTTGGGTTCTATTAAAGGCACAGGGGTTGGAGCAATCCAACAAAATACATGTTGACTTGGAAGAGAGGTTATCAGCTCTCGTTAGATTGTTAAGGTTAAAGATGAGGATGAACTGTGAACGTAAACTGACAGGGACATGTCTCATTTAGACACAAACTGAATTGAAATGTATGGGTATGGATCAAGAAGTGTGGAAAGGTGTATGCTGGGCTTATTATTACAGATAAGTGATCTTCACGTTCGGATAGTTTCCATGAAGTTATATGTAGGCTTGATCATTAAGAAATGTAATTAAGAGAGAAATCAGACAATCCTAAGTAATTTATTTATTTGTTACCATGTCCCTTTTTCTACTTCAAAGTGTTTGGGTTTTGTTTTCCAGTGCTTTCAAAGTAAATGGATTTTTTAGTATAATTTCAGCTGTGTATCAGATATTCTAAAAATGTCTTTAGTCATTGTGGTTTGAGATTAAATACATTAAAAGGACTGATATTAAAAGATAGGGAAGAACTTCTTTGTTTGTCTTCAGAAGGCTTGTTCGGACACAGGTTTTAGGTAGTGAGACTCAGAAGTAGTTCAATATTTCCGGATGGCAAACTACTGTATGATTCTGTTAGGTACATTCACCACACAGCAAATGTCCTTGGATGGAGAGATTGCCTGTACTTAGCACACCTATGGAGTCAAAAGCTTGGGAAGAATCTGGGCTGTCTTTCTTAAGTCTTAGATATTTGTTCTCAGCCGATGTCTCAGCTTTTCTGTCTTTGAAATGAGAAAAATGGCAACATAGTGTTGATACTGGCTAGTGCTAAGGCATTTTTAGGTAAATGAATTGTAAGCAGGCAGAAATATTCCTTTGTTTATTTGTCATCTCGGCTAGAGGACAGTTTGTGAATGCAGACTTGGCAATAGTAAACAAAACTAATCATAGCTTAAATAACTTTTCAAGAGTGGCTGCAGTCTTTTGCCAACTAAAGATCACTGTTAGCTACTCCCTAAAGTATAAAAATATATATCTTGGGGATACAGGTAGGTTGTTACTGGGGCAGAATACTTTGGTTTTGAAAATGACTCAAAAATTTTTTCAATAGCATTTCGGTGAATCCAAAGTGCAATTCCAGCTGCTAGAACCTTTCATTGTCTGAGTGCTGGCTAATGTCAGATTAAAAAATACTAGACTGGACCTTCTGTTTGCCCCTAAAATCCAGAAAGTTGACTTTTGCAGTTGCAGATGAGTAAATTAGCATTAGAAATGCCAGAATTTGTATTTCTTCCACTACTACTCTTATTATAGGCTGAGCAGCTGAATGACTATATGATCTTAAAGTTGCAATAGTTTGGTTGATTGACATCTTATAAAGCTCCTGTCATCCAACAGTATATTCATAGCACATCAGAGAATATGAACCAGTACTGCCTGAAAAACTGTGTATGTAATGCAAATGCAGAACAAGCCTCATTTATGATTATTTCTTTGAAAGATAAGGTTAAAAGAGAAGCATTGATATTAAAGTATCAGTTATTAAAGATGAGCACGTACCACCAACTTTCCATCTCATTGCTGCTTTATATTTGCCAAACTTTCTCCTGTATATAAGCTGAAAAATATCTTGCTTATTATTTTTACATGATACTGTAAGTTTTTTTTACATTTTCCTTCTTGTGAGGCTAAGCAAGAGAGGTCAGAATGTCTTGGGATTATGTATCCATTTCTCACCTAAAAGAACTTATTTCTAATATTTTGATTGGTCTCATTTTAACTGACCCATACAGTGAGGTTCCTTGACAGGTGGCTTCACCCTACTGTATCTTTCAAAGGTGCTGTGCAGCCTCATTGCTTCTCATTATTCTTTTTTCCTTGTCTTTATCAGTCTTGTGATCTCTCTTCTTTATGTGTCATCTCCAGATTCCCAATGTTAATTGTTGATCCCAGATTTCCATAATCTTTATTTAATTTTGCATCTAGAAAGGAAAGCATTAGCCCAGGTCCAGTGACCACAAAGCTGAACGTTGCTCACATCTGATTGTCCATTTTTCTGTTCATTTTATTCTCTTCTGCAGAGGCAAAATAAACCTTACAAAATTACAGACATTTCTAGTTTAGTGTAGGTTTAATTTAGTAAAACTCTCAAGAAGGGAGATGGGGAGGCAAGATAGAGTTAGTAGTTTTGGTTTTGAGAGTAAGAAAATACAACTCTCTTTTCCAGGGCCCTGAAGGAATGTTTAGGCTCAAGGGCTCAGTGCCATACGCATGATACAAATGCTATGCGTATTTATTCTGATATAATGTAGGCCTGTGTTATTTTCCACTACTGTATCATGTTACAAATTCATGTCCAGTGTTCTGTTCTCCCAACAATCCTTTTCAGCATTATTGCTTTCCAAGTTTCCCAGAGAGCATCTGTGTTTCAGATTACATTTTTTCAAATAGATTAGTTAACGTTTTCAAAATGGGGATCTTGTTTTTCTGTACATAGTTCAATTTGTTTTCTCTTACTAGTGTTTGTGTGTCCCCTCCATTTTAATTTCCTCCATGAATTTCAGTACTATATTACTTACTCCCTTTTCCAGATCATGTATGAATATATTAAATTAAGATGGATGTGTAACTGATAGCTGAAGTTTTCCATCTGATGCTTCCAACAAACCTGAGATATTGCAGCTTGTCTCTTATAAACAATTCTTCCATTACCAGGGCATGCCAATATTCTTGTCCCAAATTATATATACTAAATCTATATTCAAAGAAAATTCATGCAATATTGTATGAAGTGCTTTACCATCATGTACTTATTGTACTTATAATTTTTCTCTTGGTCCCTAATTTTTGGTAGCTGTTAAAAAAATAAAAAAAGGCAAAACAACAAACCAACCCACCCACTGTACCTCTCCCTCCCACATCCAACCCCTTAGTCAAAAGAAAACCGTTGGCTGCTCAGCTTTCCTTTTTTAATTGAGCATGCTCAGTTTTGTAAGGCATGAGTTCTGATAACCTAAATTCTACCATGTCCATGTGGTGGTTAGTGCTATCTGTTAAGTAGCCATTTGTGATGGTCAGCTTCCACCTGAAGGTCTGCTTTAGTGACAAAGGATAGGCAATCCCTTGAAGACAGCTGAACTGACTTTTCAATGACCTTCAGATCTTTTTTCAGCTATTTTAAAAGTTTGGTTCAGAGGAAGTTGTTTGGAAGGAGCAGCTTGCTTTTCTTTTTAAAATTGCTACCAACTTTTCTCCTCTTTTCCAAGATGTTTTAGAATCTGATAGTTTTTTTAGGTGGATTAGTGGGTAGAAAAACAAGTAGTACTCATTTTCTAATATGCTAAGCACTGTGTAATGTGACTGGATATTTAATGGTGGTTTTTTTTCACATGTGTAATTTTTCAAGTACTTCTTGCAAGACAGTTATTTGTATAAAATCTCCATGATTCCTAGCAGTCCAGTCTTTTTTTAGTTTTTCTTAGTTTTTTGAGATGTCCAGCTTCAGTGTCACATGTGCATTGAGATGCTAACAAAACATTTAGCTGCTTTTGGTTCCTGTACTCTGGAAGCAGTATCTATTAATCAGAAGTGCTGGACACAATACTTTATTTTGTTGTCCTTTAAATAGAAGAAAACTTCCAAACAAATGTCTGATATTTATTCTTGTTACACATCATGACTTTTTAGTACAAAAGTTTTTTTCACTTATTTTCCTAGCAATTAAATATCTACCTGGAGCCTGCAGTGGAGGTTGACCAAGGCAAGTACATTTATAGTGCATTATCTGTAGAGACCATGATCTCTCTGTATGGGCAGCAGTCCCGTGACTTTTGAACACGTGCTTCAAGAAGACTGCCATTCTTGTATGCATCTTTGAAGGGTATCTGAAACAGCATGTATTCTGTTTGCAGTTGTATGAATTTCATTTTTCATACCAAGTTTACCTAGCAAGTTTCTTAACGCTGCTGCTAGGGTATAAATAGCAAATACCAGATTGTAGCAAAGTCAGTGAGGGATGCCTTACTGTCAGTCTCTCCAGGAAAATCCAGGGATAATTCATGAGTTCTGAACTGAGCCCTTGGCCAATTACTCATTTTTGTTCCATTACTCTAAAGAGTCAAATTTACATCCCAAATGAGTACACCTACAGATTTTACTATCTTTAAGAATTTATAGCAGGCTTACTGACTACAGCTTAGGTCTCTTTATAGTGAATAGTTGCACATAATCTTTTTAAATTACAAAAATCATTAATTACTTTGAAAGATTTCTTTTAGTTAAAAGTAGATAGCTTCTGTGCCTTATGACTGTACTTGCAATAATCAGCTCCCACAGGTCAATTAAATGCTTCAGGGTTTAGTCAGCAAGCAGACACCCATCACTGCTGCATGTACTTAGATGGAATGGAAGTTACTGCTTAATTATTCCATTTAAGACTGGATGGAAAAGGGGTCATTATGGGTTTAAAGCTTTGCTTTCGATTTATATGGCTTGGAATTATACTTACAAAGACAAGAGCTTTTCTCTTTGCATAAATTAATTTAAAATCATAGACTTTTGAGTGCTCTTCAGAAAGTAAATGGGATTCTGATTAATTTTAGTTCTACAATTGCAGGACTTAGTAATGAACTAAATGTAGACTGAAATCATGAGGAAGTTGAAGAGATCTTTTGAAGTATGTGTGAAAATGTCAGATGGATCTGCTGAGCATGTGTTTCTTTCATATGATGCAACCAAATGTTTAGGTTTCCAGCCTATATAATAAATTGTGTGCAGTGCCTCCCTCAGCCTTCTGTGGCATGTGTGCAAGGTGTGAAACCCATTATTCTAAAAGCTCTAAGTTGTCAGTGGAATTCTAGGAAAGCAGGAAAATATGTGGTATTACATTCTGTGAAGAACCAATCTGTCTACTTTCAAGTGTCACATTTTTGTGTCTGATTTATTGCCATTGCATCCATATGTACAGCTTATGTGCAGCTCCGGGACAGTTCTACTGAGAAATCCTACATTCTTCAAATCAAGTAATTGTATAGAATGTCCTTTTTAAATAGATTCCTTTTGAGTAAATTCATGATCGTGAGTATCTGTTATGCAATCCGAATGTCAGATATAGGCAATGTAAAATATTGAAAACACAACAGTCTTCCTACTCTAACCTTAGTATTTCCTAGTGAAGATTTTGTACTCACTATCCATTTTCCTCTGTGTACCAAACACCTTCTTTGCAACAAATATGATCTATAAAGAAAATAATCCTCAGGAAGGTTGCTGATTTTTTCATCAGTCTCTCATAAAATTAAAATTAATTTAAACTATGGGGGGTTTACTATATATTTAGTGAAAATCTCTTCAAATTATGTGGAAATCCTGAATATTTTTCTTTTCAAATTGTTTATTTAAACCGATAATTTATTTTTAAGTGCCTCAAGCAAATGCCGAAGAAATAAAAATCAATTTCAAACAGTGAGAGAAGTGAAAACAAGTAGGTGCTGCTTTGATCTTGATTCAGACTGATTTTGTGAAAACATAGGCTGTTTTTACTTGAGATATCTTATCCTAAACAACAAAAATGTTATTGGAACTTAAACGGCTAATGTGAACTCAGTTTTACTGTGTGGTCTGTTATTTCAGTAACAATAACACAGTACTTTAAGAATTTCATTTAATAGTGAGCTTAGAGATAATTGGTGAGTTTTAGGGTGCATCTTTGAGCAGAGTGTGCTCAGCTGGGGCAGTCAGAAATGCAATGCAGTGTTGCTCTAACCAGGAACTGTTGAGGGACCATATAGTGTCACCAGGTCAACTACGTACCTGTGGTCCCTGGTTTACACTCAAGACTGGCTTTGTTTGTCTGTAATTTACACTGTTGCTATTATATGTAGAACTGCACTGGACAGATGTGCTGCAACAACATTTCAACAGGCTTAGGCCAAGGAGGGGACACAGCGGTTGGTGAACAGAGCAACCTGTGGAAGGTGGGCTAGAGTCAAGCGGACTAAATCAACTAAATGGAAGTCTACAAAGATCAGAGACCTGTTGTTTGTCTTTTAAAATACAGTGCCATAGGATTGAAAACAGAAAGTACCTTATAGTCAACAAAGCTAAAAGGATTATCTGTGTTAAGGACAAAAAAAAAGTGACAGCTCCATGATACATGACTGGATTCAGTTTGCTTAAATCAGACCACCCAGCCACAGTGTTCTCCTGGAATAGTATCTTGTATACAAAGCGTACATATTTCCTGTTAACCTCTCCCTGACTTTAGATAACATTTCTGGACACATGCAATGGTGTATTGTAGCCCCATTGCCAATATGAACACTTAAAGATATTTTCTCAAATAATATTGTTGTGGCCGCCCGGTGAGCAGCCAACTCTTATCTGTAAAGCCAGTTTGAAGAGCAGTGGCAGCTCTGTTGTAGATATTAGCTGACACCTTTAAACTAAATCTTTTGGTTCGCTCACCATCAGTCTCTGTGTTAAGCAAGCCAAAAACCAAGCAGATGATAACAGAGATTTGAGATTACTGCAAAAACTGCAACGATAAAAGGATTTGCCAGTTTAGTCATCTGCCATTTGCCGAGAATTCAACTTAACCACAAACTGAAGTTTGCTTTACCATCATTTCTCTCAATTTTCAATGAATGTCCTGTGCACCACTCCATGCATAGCAGAATAATCATTTTCTTTCTAATGCCCAAGGCAGCTGTGCTGTCCTGAGTAAGAAGATTACATTTGCAATGGCAAGACGAGTATCTGAACACATTAAATTAATCTCCCAGTCCTCCCTGGTTGTTGAAATTTTGCTGCCTGCTGGAGAATTTCAAAATCATGGCAGGGCTGGAGTCGGACTCTGATGCCCTCGCGGTTATATCGTTATCCGTCATGCAAGCCACAGTGTCACAGAGGGCTCAGGTGGCAGGGACAGGAAGAAACCTTATTACTGTTTCTGCCAATCTCATTCGCACTGGCCTCCTCCTAAGACAGTGCAGCATTTGATACTGAAACAGAAGCTGTATTTTAAAACATTTTCCTCAGCTGTTTTCTTTCCACTTTACAAGTTAAATGTATTATTACCTCTACAGGCAAAAGGGTAAGTTTCCTAGTACAGGCAAAATCATTGTATAAATAGAACCCCTCCTGACAGATGTTCATAAATAATTAGATCTTTGTGCTTCTGAACTACTTTGCGCTTTTTTTTTTCATCTTTTACCCCATTTTTTAAGCAGTGTATTGTAGTATAAAGGTGAAGGTAACTGTGGTCTGCAGATATCCAAATGGCCTGTGCATTTTTAGTCAGAAGGAGTAGGAAGAGTACCACTTGCCCCAGAATGGTTTTTCTTTTCCATGCTAAAACCTCAGAAAGGTGTTTACTTAGATGTTCCTGCTGACTTGTAAATTTCTTACTCTGTGGACACCAGAGAACAAAGAAAATCTATGAAACAAGGACAACTATGTGTTTTTTCCATGATGCTTTAGAGGATTAGACTTTATCCTGGCAATTACTTTTTCTCTACGCTGTTCTTTCAAAGAATCATTAAATGTTGAAGTGCTAAAATACAGCAAAACTGTTAAACAATTTAAAGTGAAAATAAATAGCAGTTTTTCACAGTTCCCTGACTTCATTATCTTTGGACTTTCTATCTATGCCTACCATGAGATTTCTTTATTGCTTCTTCAAGGATCCATGTTCTAGGAAAAAATATATGTTCCCTTCACACTGTGTGCCTTGTTTTTCCTATTGCTGCTAAAAATATAGTAGTACTTATGAAGTTACATAAGATCGAAACAGTTAAAATTAATCAAGAACAGGTATATATGCTAATGCTAAAATAAAAAATATATCCACATAAGACTAGTATTTTTGCTAATGTAGAAACTAGAAAAATAGCAAATGCCCAAACACAAGAAGAAAGGCTATAAAATAGAAAAGTGCTCTGCTTGAATAACGGCTTGCCCCTATTTTACAGATGGGAAAACTGGGGCGCATAGAGAGCTTAATTGATTTCCCTAGTGTCACCCTATAAATCATTGATGTGACAAGGCCTAAAGCTGATTCTTTCTGAGAGCTGCGCAGCTAACTCTTTGCCCGACTCTCTTCAATAAACAGATTCTGAAAGCATGTTCTCTTCCATGCAATAATTTATACTTGATGCATGAGAAGCCTGAAGTATGAGCAGATAATGCTATTTGATCTGTATTTTGCAGAAAGCCCTTCCAGATACTCTGTTCTACTTGAACCACTTCTTTCATAAACAGATTTTGTGTTGTCACCTTCTTTCCTTGTTCAGTCTCCTTTCTCTTTGTGTAAATCAAATGGCATATCCTCTCTCCCAGGTTCTGCATTTATTTCATGCTCACTTGAGTTTGGATCACATAACTCATCTCAACCTCTCTGAAAGGCTAACTTCTTCTTCACTGAAGCTAGGTCATGAATAATTTCCTAGTGAGGCATTACCTCTTCTTCAGCCGTGGGACAGAGAGAATATCAGCTGTGAGCAATTATTACCAGTACCAACCATCTAAAAAGGTAAACCTGTGAGTCCTAAATGCCTCTTCTTAGTGATGGGCTTTTCATATGGCAGAGAAATTGGTACGTAACTTACCAGGCCCCACCACCTTCTTTGCCTCTGTATTTTAATCAGTCCTGTTTGGTAGTGACATTTGTAAATACTGGACCTCAGCGATCAGTGTCAGGCTCCTGTTGGTGAGGATTGCTAGGTACTGGCAGTCATAAGCCTTTATTGTCTCTTGCCTTGCCATCTGGCCTTGATAAAAGGAAACAGACCTGGGACAAACCTAGACTGAGTTCATGGTTTAGGAGCATTTTCTCTGCTTTTAGAAGGACCTTCAGGTCAATTATAGCCCATACTTTGGCTTATCTCACTGCATTGCAGCTTAAAGGAATTTGGAAAAATGTTTGACAAATTTATTAAATCGTCACAATTTTCATGGCAAAAGCAAAAACAATGTATTTTTGAAGTGCTTCAAATACACATGTGACCAGTTACCTCATACTACCTGAAGAAATTCTGTCCTTGATTATATATTAACAAAAGAAAGGGCAGATACTTCCTTTATCAGAAGCAGTCTTCAGAGATTAGTTTTAGCAATATTCCTCTAAAAATATAGCAAAATCCATTCTCTCTACTGACATTCAGGCTTAAAGGAATATAGCAAAATCCACTATATAAAATATAAACTGTTTCAATCTGTGGTCTTGAAAACAAAAAAGCACTATAAGGATATGCCCAGCTTTGCATTAACTTCATGGTGAAGCTGCTGATAATCACAGTTAAACTGTTGGTGTGAATTGGTTGGAATTTCTGTTTGTTTCGACAAAAATTGTTATTCCATGGACTTCTTTAGGCAGGGAGACTCTTTTCATTTAATAATAGGTTTTGAACCAAGTAAATTAAGAGTTGGGAGGTATTTTTCATTATTTGTACTTATCTAGAATTCTAAGGTTGTGCTAAAATTGTAGGCTTTACAAACCATAATCTATTTTCATAATGATACTGCCTTTTATAACACTATAAAAGTGATAGGTTTGCTTATTAATGATAAAATGCAGAAGTAGTAATTATTCATGTACTGTGCCGATGTAACTTAAATAATGATGCAACAATCAGGAGAGCTAGGGAAAAAGATGACCTTGCTCTAATTGCATAAAATGGATCAAAGTTGGAAAAAGTTATCCTATAGCATGTGGTAGTAGGCAACATCTGCTGTGTTCAAAGGGTTGCTACAATTGCTTCTGAAGCATGGCATGGTTTCTTCTCACCACCTTGCCACAGATATGCTGCTATGGCAGCCTCTTGCTATCAGCTCCCAGCCTGGCTCACTGAAAACAGTCTGGAGCCAGCACAGCTAACTTTCCTGTTCCGCTGGATGGAGAAGTTCCCTGAGCATGCCCCTGGGTGGTAGAAACAGTGTGAAAATGTTCATGGTTGATCACATTGCTTCTGACTGACCATACTGAAATTTTAGATCTGAATTCAGTAAGATGAAGGCAGAAGGAGGAAAGACACTAGGAGAAATCTTACTGGTTTTGAGCTTTTATTCTAAACTTACTGAAGAGTTTTTCTCAGGAATGGGACTATTATTTAGTCTTCCTCATCTTTGTCATTCCAGTCAGGTATGGGGAAAATAGTACTCTGAAAGGAGAAAACACGGAAGAGGAAAAAGGGCAGGGTAGGAAAATAAAATGCTATTGACCTTCTGGTGTGATCCAAGATCAAATGAAGGCAATGGCAAAAACAAATATATGGACTTTTCTCACAAGTATTTCCACCTATTTTTGGTACATTAATATGTCCGGCTTTGAGAACATTAGAATATAGGATTGACAGCAGTAATAGGAATATAAGTGATTTCTGCTTAGTGTGCCCTATACATTAATACATTTCTTTTAACAAATGGTGATTTGTTTCTTATGTGTCTGATTTTATGTTGCATTCTGACTGTGATTAATTGCAGATTACTTACAAAAGGGAATTACTATAAGTAGAAATTTGAAATATTTTATTTTCTTTGCAGAACTGTTGTTCATAGAGGCATAAAAAGATTATTTATTCTTAAGGCCCTGTTTCACAGCTGTCAGCCTTTGAGGATGCTTGGCAAAGTGTAAAGATGGGCAGAGCCACTCCTTTCTTGACTGTTTAAGACTGTTGAGCAGTGTGTAAAACTCACTTTGAATCCTCATTTTCGTGTACACTGAAAACACTTAAGTCTGCTGTCTGATCATTCCTCTTGCCATACTCACACAGAGGGTTAAAAAGATCTGTCATGCAATTGCTGAAAAATCTTTTTTTTTTTTGTTACTCTTCTGTTAGCAAAGACTTTGGACTGTAAGAAGTTTCAGACCCATCTTGTTCAGTTTATGTATCCAAACCATTGTACTGGTTCTGTTGCTAATGTAACCAATTATTCCTGGTGTGGAATTTGAAACCTGCTAGGTGAGAACATAAAAGTCTGATTAGTGACAATATATACACAGAATTGCAACCAAAATATTGACAGCAGCTGTAATTTTTTTGTTAAAAACTAATTCTTTAGAAAGGTTTATAATACAGTCTTAACCACCTGCGTTAGAGATTATAATGTTTCTTGTTGATCCATCTCAGTAATTAATTTCACTTGCAATTAAATTGGACAGCTTGTTTCACTTTGTCTTGTTAAAATTCAACTGCTGCATAGGATGTTGCTGCTTAGTTTGAAAGATTGTTGAAACACCTTGTGTCTTCCAATTTTTAAGTATTTCTTGTTGTCTGGGATAAGTAAGGACCTTTTTGAAGAGGAGAAGGTTGCAAGCAGTGGCATAGCTGTTGAAGAGAATTTATAAAGTAGTGAGGCCTTTAATTTGACATATTTGTTTCTGATGTCATGCAAAAGGTAGTGTGTGAGGCATATCGAGCATCACACAGTTGAGATTTATGAGACAACTTTATGCATAGCCTTGAGAATGGAGTAGGTTATAAAGAAGATGTTAGTAAGAAAAACTTAGTCCATACTAATTTTTTTCTTTTTCTTCTACAACAGAAATTATCTTAACAATTTTCTTGAACTGATCTCTGTTTAAAAATAATAAAATGCATCACAGTTAGTTTGTCATTAGTGACTATTAAATTCTAAGCAACATGAAGTCACACTACATTTATCACTCTTTAATGAGTCATTCACTTTGGTCCCTCTGTAAGCCCTTGATGTTTTTGTCATTCACCACTGTGCCTGTAGAAGTCTCAGCAGTTCTAGGGTTTTACCTTGCCTTAGATTGAAGAAAACCCCTGAAGTGTGTAATTTTTGATCATATGTTGGCTACCTTCAAAATAAAAGAAAATAATGTCATTGTCATATCCTCGTTAACATTATCAACTTCTGACAATGTTCACATGCTTTTTTCAGAAGCCTGTTTCATGTATGCAAAAGGAGTTTTATTATTCTTTTGAAATTTGATACATATTTATACCCTTTTTTTTAACTCTTTCAGTTAGCACCACCATTTTGTATTCTTAGTTAAATTGCAGCAATATTATGTTACATATTTTGTGTGTTGTTAAATATGCTAATACAGGTTTTAATGGATTTTGGGAAGAGTTGGGTTTGCATACGGGGTCATTTTGGACCTTTGTTTTTTCTGTTTTATCCCATCTGCTCCTCCTTTATTCTCAAATGAGATTAATAGAGAACATTGGCTTCAGGTGTAGGTTGAGCAGAAAAATTATATTGCTATTTTGAAGAGAAGCCCAACTTTTTGGAGCAGTCTTTTTGGTGTATTTGATTTAAAAATATCAGATTTTAGATAAATTCTAAGAGCACCCAGTCTTACTGTGGGTATTCCAGTATCATGTCAGCAAAGACATGATTTGTATCAATGCTATCTTCACTTTGTGATCTGTGGTTTTGCATCCAGTATTTTCATCTACTCCCATCTTTTTCCTTTTTTCTCCTGTCTGTGAGGAATCAACATGGAGTTCTGCCTGCAATTTACTAAAGTCATGCTTATGTTAGGGCCTTTTATTGTTACTGGCAATTCTCTCCAACAGCTGGTGATGGCAAATCTGTGCTGAACACAGTATTACATTGGCCTGTGCTACATCAGCACCCTTCTGTCAGAGTTACTGGAGAGGAGTTTTCTCTCCGAGGTGTAGACAAGACTTTAGTCTGAGAAAACAGATTGGTATTGCAAGTTCCTAAAGTAATTTCAGGAGAAGTTGTTTGGGGGGGGTATTTACTGAGATGATTTATAAATTCTCATATAACTGATACTTGTCTGGGCTCATGCAGCTGTTAAAAGACATCACTGAAACAGGAATTGCATATTGTTGCCTTAGCAACTGCCACTTCGTATTGTGCTTAAATCACTTGGAAGTATGCCGGGTATCTTAAGGAATTGCTTCCAACAAAAACAGCCAATCCTAAATAATTTTAAATAATTTCACAGAAGAAGCTAAAAGATGGCCTTTCCTAACAAAGACCATCATATTTTTAAGCTTGGTAGCCTCACTTCTCCACGGTCTTAGCTTGTTAAAAAAACCCCCAACCATACAAAAAATAAAAGAACACAGATATTTGTGTATTCATGCCACCAGAATCCATGTGATTGCCAAGTTGTCTGGAAGTTGCTAATATTTTTAGAAGATTCCTCTCAACTCCATCTTTCATTATAGAAGATCAGCATTAATAGGATATTTTCCTATAATTACATGTTAAATGTCAATTTTCCTTAAGGGCAGACTGTCTAGCTTTGTGTTTTGCTTGTGAACTGTTCTGGCTATGAAAGGAAGACCTTAAACATACTTTACCTACTCAGATGTTTCTAGGGCCTCTTTTGAACTGATCTTTTTATTTAGACTTTTTCTATAGATGTTTGCCACAGTTTTATGGGTTTTGTTAAATCATCTGAAAAAAAGAGGGGAGAGCCTTTTGTCAGTAATGCAGTTGCTGGAGTGCTTATGCTACATGAGAGTCTCAAATACATCAGTTTTGCATGGAGTATTTTATATTGCTATAGCAACTTCCCCAGCTTTGTGGTCCCTATTCTGTGAGCTGTGTAGCAGTCAGAATTGGATTTTGCACATGTGGAAACGGAGTTTCAAAGAGCACAAAGAAACAGTCAGAGTGCCTTTTTGACATTGTGCCAGATCCAGAATAAAACCAGATTCTGCCACCTCATCCTTTTATTGCTTAAGCCCAGGTTTACAGCAGAAAGATCTAAATGAGAGAGCCAGCTTTAAGAGGCAATATCTATCTTCCATTTCAGAAATTTGTTTTCCTTTTATAATATTGTACACAGTTAATAAACTTTAGAAAGATGATAGGACAGAGTTGTCAACATGCTACTTTTATTACCTCTTTTCTAGGCAACGAGGAGAGACAAGCAAAATGAAAGCTTACAGAATTTAAAAGGAATCAGATATTTTGAGGACCAGTTGTCATTTTTAGGTCACTGCTCACATCTCTGAATATAATTTTCATCTGAGCGGCATGGCAGGGTTTGTATGTGCTGGAAGAAGCTACATTTTCACAGCAGGAGATCAAATCAAAATGAAGCAGTCAGATGCAGGTGCACAGTAATAGAAAGGATCTATTTACCCTGAAGCATGAGCAATGGGCCAAGAAAGCAGAAGCAGTCTACTTCCATCTCTTGCCTCCTTCTCTCACTACCTTTTCCCTCCCCTGTAGCCATGCCAACAAGTTCATAAGGGGACCAAGGAGAAGGTGTTCACTTGCTTTTAATGAGCTACATTGCCTGCTGCTGAAGGTCTGAGGCACTTTTTTGTTATGCTGATTGTGTACTATTAGAGCTGGCTGTCTTTAATTTATACCTAATCCTTCCTTCCTGCTCACACAGCCTCAAGCCAGCCTGGAAAATGGTTGAAAGAGTTTGTCCTGTGGGCATCTGTTGCCTGTGTCCATTCTGAATTCTTGAATAATGCTGTGGAAAGAGCAGTATGTCTGAAGAATGTGTGCCTAAAACAAACAAAGCAGTTTGCTTAAATACTATAAATCATACATTTTAGTAATCCTTTTAAAATAAAAATCCTGCAATTTTGTTTAAAGATGGGCAGTTTAGTAATGGTGGTTTGACAGTCAGCTGTATTTGTTGACAGTGAAATGAGACACTTCCATGAATATTGGCTGCTTTTCACTTGGGATTCTGAAGTTCTCTACTTAAGAGCTAAGTACTTTCCTACATACAAAGACGACTACCCAGTGCCATTTCCAAGGCTGCAAAAAACCTGAGCAATGTTAAGTCAGAAAAAAACATAGACTCATAGTGAGTGTGAAATAGTAAAATTTAGCCACACTGGACTTGAAGTATAAAACAGTCTGATACAGATAGGTGGGACCAGTAATATCCAGATTTATTTCTAGTTCATACATAGCTCTGTGATCTATGTAAGAGATTGAGAATTTTGTTTTTCTTGATAATTAGTGGCATTGTAGGATGGAGGCAGCACTGTCTAGTTTGGGAGGAGGAACTAAGAATGCATGAAATGCGTGTGGTGAATTTTGCCACTTACTGTGCACCGCTGGAGTAGTCAAGTTCTCTGTTTCTTTCCTCATGTGTAAAATGAGCCAGACTGGTGTTGTAAAGATTATTCTGATTGTTGTATGATGTGAAAGATACAGGACTCTAAATATTAATGTCACTCTGTTGCTACATTTCTGTACAGGGTTATGCACTAACCATAATATAATAAAAAAGAGACACCTACCCATCTGGAATTGGACAGTAGTTGTAGCATAAGCCCTAGTAAAGTGGCAGCTGTCTATGCCGTATGCTAGCAAACTATTTTTATCGTGGCATTAAAATTGTCATGCTCAGGAGCTGAACTGTTCTGATGTTACTGCTTTCCAATCTCAACGTTTAATAACCAAACAATTCTATAGAAGAACTCCAAGACAAGTCCATTCTTTGTTTCCGGGGCTACCTTCAGAAAGGGAGATACGTATACACCCTAAATGTTGGAGGAGCACTGCTGAATAGCAGAAAAAAGCAGTACAAAGGAAAGTTTGGAAAGAGATGTGCCCTGGTATCATCAATATGGTCATGTCGTAAGTTTCAACAAACTTTGTGCTTTTTACAGGGAGGTTGTGTCACACCTAGACTTGCCTGTCTGGAGAGGGAAACACCTACAATCTATAACTAGAAGGCTTAGAGAATGTTTAATTATGATTTTTGAGACTTTTGGCTTCTAATTTTAGAGGGATTCATGTGATTCATAAAAAGTAGGTCC
Organism: Nestor notabilis; assembly: GCF_000696875.1. Taxonomy (NCBI): domain Eukaryota; kingdom Metazoa; phylum Chordata; class Aves; order Psittaciformes; family Psittacidae; genus Nestor; species Nestor notabilis. The sequence continues at coordinate 128,392 of NW_009926043.1, read as the reverse complement.
AGCAGTTCTTCTCTGCTTTATAGGGAAGGACACATCGTCTGCATAGCTATTAGAATTTATTTTAAATAGAACACAACTGAAAAATAGGGAGAGAACACTTTCCAATTACTTTTGCTTAAACATTGATATACTTAGTAAAGGTCAAAATATGCATGTTTACCAGAAATATCCTGTACATCAGAATAATCTGCTAAAACATACACACAGTGTGTATTTTTTATTGCCCGCTTTACGGCGTATTTAAATAACAAATACAGGAAAGTAGCTTTTTGTATGGCTTCCAAGCCTTGTACTAAGTATGTTGCACAGTGGGGGGAGTGGGGTCAGAATTCAAGCCAGCCTCCTTCAACACAAATGGAGAGGTGCTCATCAATTCCACTATGAATTGAACTCAACCTGAAGGCAGCTTTGGCAACTGCTTCTAAATCAGTGGGGATGGCTGTATGTCCATCATGCCACCTTCTATCAGAGAAATCTAGAAATACAGTTGTTTTAATATTCAATTTTTTTAGCCAAATGGAGACTCTTAAAAACACAACTAGCAATATTCAGATAAAAATAAGGAAAGAGTAAGAAGGATCATGTGCCACATGCTCTGGCTTCAAGACATAGTGAATCAACCTGGAACAATTACAGTTTTCATAAACTAAAAGAAAAAAATATTAGAGGCATAAGTTATCTGCATATAATTACAGCAGGCCATTGTTGATGTTAAGTAGCAATATTCTATCAAAGCATGTAAACAGGGCCTGACTTTTGCACCCATACTATTGTAGAATTTAAAAACCAGCCTTATGTTTTATATATGATTCAGTCAGTTTGGGCTTCAAAAATAAACCAAGGTTGACTGCAGCCAAGAAGGATGTTCGACATTTCTTACTATTCATTCATTTTAGAAAATCAGCCAGCTGGAAAAACTGCTTTTTGTAGTATTCGGTAAAGGAAAAACTGTGTTATAGAACTATCGTGTCAGAATTTCCCATAAGATAAATGAAAGCAAAATAAAAGTTCATAAGTGATTTGATTACTAATTCTGAGATCTACGAAGTCCCTGGCAACTGTTGCAGTGTAGGAAGTGATAGCACCAGCAGCATTTGTTAATTTTGATGAAAACAAATTCTCCATGGGACCAGTCCACCTTGGGATGGGGGAGGTTGGCAGGCGAGTTTTTGCTGTCATTCGTCATTATTTTCATGTTATCCTCTGTAAAGAAAAAAAATCCTACTTATATAGGACTCTCCAAATTGAGATGCTAGGGCTGAGTTTCCTCAGTTCTGGATGCTTTGTCAGAACTGTAGTTCCCTGAGAGCTGGAACTAGAGCATACCTGTGGAAGCAGATGAAAGGCTAGGAATAAAAATAAGATACTGAATTACTTCTGCTGGTACATGCCTGAAAAAAAATCATCAAAGGTTATTATAATTATGACTGTTATTAGATATCGTGTCTGGTTTCTGCATATTTAAATTCTTTCTCAGAGAGGTGAAACTTAAGCACTTAGAGATCCCAGGGGAATAATTCCAGAAATGATGACATATTCTACTTCTTGAAGAAATTTCAATACCAAAGCAGCATTCTGCATACTTACATTTTTTCTTAATTATACTTGGATGCAGGATAGATAGTCATTTTCTGTCTTACAAATGCATGCAGCCAATTAGTCTTGTAGATCATGAATACCCAGTGGCCTAACTCATTAAATGGAATTTTCTTTTTCTGTTGTTATGGCAAAAGAGTCTTCAAATAGCTGAATATTGTCTTCCTCTGTGAGCCCAGCCTTGGCCAAGGCTACAAATCCAGTAACTGTGTGAACAATTACCGGGTTTCCATGTACTCCTTGCAGTATGCCATCTTAGTCTTGTGTGTGTTTTTGTATGTACTGTAAATTGATATAGGATGTTTGGCTCCTCTGCATTTCTGGTACTCAATTTAATGCCACAGTTTTGATGCTGTGTGACGAGTTTAGTCTTCCTGGTTTCCTCTCATTCCTGAGAAATTCTGAGCCCAGAAGCTCTGTCTCACTGAGACATGGAGACCTGAACTGTTTTTGCTCATGGAGGGAAAGATAAGAAAAACTGGCAATGTGTCTCTGAAGAAACCACTGTTTATATCAGATGATCAAACACAGGTGTTCCTTTCTTCTTCCCTCTGATTTATTTTTTTTTAATTATTTTTTGCATATCATGCTTGCCATTCCGTCATCTGAGAGTATGAAGGTAACACATGTAGCTTAGACTACCTCACAGGCAGGATTCATAGAGACGGTGAAGGCAGAGCATTATGACCAGAGACAACCAGGGAACCACAAGACAATTGTGAAATGAGTTACAGACCCAGTATTGCTTTGATTAAGTTTTGGTAAGTTATGGTATCGATAAATAATGAATACAAGATGAGGACATGACTTGGTGACTGGCCTTGGTGCTTTTCAGTGGTAGCATGTTTCCCTGAGGGTGCATGTTGCTTGTCTAACATATCATCCTCCTCTTTTTCTTAATATTGTGTGACATCTGAGACTTTGGTCCTGTAGTGCTATAGCAGATACTGGCTTGTGATTTTTAAAAGCTATGGACTCAAATATTCACAAACAAACAAAAAAAGCCCTTCTCTCCATTCAGGGGAAATGTTCACTGTAATCTTATTACTGGCATTGTTATCTCCAATGCTTTCGTGACTTGTATTTGCAACACTCCTCTGGGGATTCGAATTAACTGTTTTCTGGGAAGAAAAACACACCTCACTGTTTAGGGGAATGGCAAATGGTTACACAGAAAGCTGGCTGCTCGCTGTCCCCCTGCTCTCCAGGGCTTACTTTGGGAATACTCCAGGTACGTGCACAGGGAGGGGAAGGCAAGAGATATTCCATGAAGTCTTTCTTTTTGTCAAGCGGAGAGTTATATATGAGGGCAGGTTGTGTGTACATATATGCATATGTACAGTATGTATATGTTTATATATATACACACACACTATAACGTAGATGTGATATTGCCGTTCTTATTTCTTCATGTTCTTTTTTTCTGCCATTGACTGTTAGAGAAAATCCTGGTCTTTCACTTTTGCTGCTTGTACCTTAAAGAATCAAAACATCTTGCATCTTCTTACTCATCCACATGGCCTTTATGATGGAGGTCCTAAAACTTCTAGATAACAGCTGCCCCTAGGGTGCCATGGAAGTCCTTCAGGGAAGGGGGAGAGTCTTGAATTCAGCTTTGCTTACAGATATTAAAAGTTTGGAGTAAAATGTGAAACCTTTTTGATTCTTAGAATAGCACTAAAAGCAATGAGTAAATTTAACTTGCTAGACAGTTGTAATTTGCAGAATGCATTTGTCAAACATTTTGAAAATAATCCAGGGCACATTTAAATGTTTAAAAAAAATTAAAAATAGTGATGGGCTCAGACTAAAAATGTTAGCTAAATGTCCTCCTAGGTTTGCAGAAATTAGGCTATAAATTTGATTACAAATCTCAGGAATGGATAAATTCAGATGTTGTGTGGGGAATCTTGAACTTCAGGGAAAGTCAGATTTTGTTTCATATTTACTTGGCACCTAAATGTGACTGATCTGCCTTGGGGTCTCCCACTTAACTAATTGTATAACTGGTGCTTCCTTTAAACTGTTTTAGTGCATTTGAAAGTTTGGAGGTATCATTGAAACACTGGGGTTTTTAGCCCGGTATTTAGTTGGTCTTTAATATGCAGTGTCTGTGAATTGTTCAAAACTCTTCTTCACTGAGTCTTTGTAATATGCAGTGTTGACTCAGCTGTCATGGAAATCAATGTGTTCTCATGAGTACAGCTTAGTGAAATCACCAAGAAGGAATAAAGAGATGCCCTATCACTGTAAAGAACAAGTGTGGCTTTAAAAAAAAAAAAAGGTAAATAGATGAGCTTGATGGCATGTAGAAGCTGTGCAGTGTGCTAGAGTTCCCACTTTCTCTCAGGTGCTGCTAGTAGTTTTGTTTGTCATAGGGCTGTTGGAAGGGTGGAGGGACAGATGGGATGGGGCAGATGATGTTACCCTTTTCCGTGATTGATTGCAGAATTTTGTGCTGAAGGGTTGTTTGGTTTTGTGTTTTTTTTTTCATGGACTGTGCATATCTGATATTTTTATTTGTTCTTGTGCTGAAGGGTTGTTTGGTTTTGTGGGGTTTTTTTTTCATGGACTGTGTATATCTGATATTTTTATTTGTTCTTGTGTATATTTCTGAACTGGAATTTTGTGTTAATTTCTAAATTAGTTTATATTTCTGAACTGGAATTTCATGTTAAGCCATTGCAGTACCTCAGTTCTAGCCCTCAATTCTGACTTCTAACCCTGTCAGTTTTAGGCAGTTTGAATTAGGGCTTTCTCTGCCCCGTCTTCTTGCTGACACAGAATTTGTTCAGAGAATTTGATTATTTCTGCTGAGACTGTTTGTTTGTAGTTGCAGCTCTCTTCTGAGTCTAATTCATTATTTTTGTTTTCTGAGTCATCTCTCTGTCTTTTATTTTCCAGGTTGGTGAGAGGCAGAGAGTTCTGGTAACAGAAGAATCCTTTGATTCCAATTACTATGTTGCTCACAATCCTTTCTATGAGCAGGTACAGTTACATAAACAAAATAACATCTTGCTGTTTTATCTTTCCTTTCTGATAATCTCAGCAACACAGTGTGCCACAGTGGAGGAAAAAAAAGAATGGTAAAGAAATAAGAAACATTTTGCAGGCAACATTCTTCCAGGAACAATTTCTTGATGTGACCATCAAGACTTGTTTATGAGATGCACAGTCATTTTAATTTCTGTGTCTCCAAAGCATTGTTTTCTGAATAGTTGAATCTTCATAATTTCTATACATCATTCAGAAAATCATGCAATCAGGCAATGCGATTTGAAGAACTAAAACTAAAAATAAAAATAATTCAAACAGTAGGAAGGGTCAGAAACTTTTTCAGGATTAACACTTCAGCCTGATATGTTGTATTTCCTTCTATGTACTTTCTATAAATGAATTCTTTCCACACAGAAACTTTATCTGTAAGCTAGGAAGGAAGTACAGCACCTATTTCACAAAATCATTACTTTCGCTCAAAAGCAGATGACTTGCTGAAAACCAGCAAAATCAGCTTTTCTGAATCATCATGATTTCATTCTGGTTTTGCCTTTTCCTTGTCCTTCATTTTCTTGCACTGAGCTGTCTACAGTTTGCTCTCGCTACCTTTAGTTATTCAGTTGTCTGAACCTGGAGAGGCTGCTGATGGCTGTACTTCCATAGTCACCAATAGCGCTTTCTCCTGGTTCTGGGTTATGTTACAGCGTTTATTTGTTTAGTTTTGCTTAGATGATTTCATTCTGGTTTTGCCTTTTCCTTGTCCTTCATTTTCTTGCACTGAGCTGTCTACAGTTTGCTCTCGCTACCTTTAGTTATTCAGTTGTCTGAACCTGGAGAGGCTGCTGATGGCTGTACTTCCATAGTCACCAATAGCGCTTTCTCCTGGTTCTGGGTTATGTTACAGCGTTTATTTGTTTAGTTTTGCTTAGTAGTAAGTAACATTGCTGCTCTTGAAATATCTGCTTCTATTAGATATCTGGGTCACTATTTTTTTTTTTTTTTTTTTTTTTTTTGAATCTCTTGTAGTTAATCTCCAGCCTCTTCTATATCTTACATATTGCTGTTCCTTGCTTTTGTAGCTTATCAGTCGTATTTGAGGAACATAGTTTTCCATATAGATATTAAAAAGAAATTGCTTGGGGCTTTTCGGTGTTCAGTGCTTATTTTATGAAAGTTTTGTGAATTAAAGGAAATCAGTATGTGCAAAAAGAAGATGTTTTATGGGGTGTTTATACAGCCCCTAATACCACTCCTGATTGGGACTGGTGAAGAATACATGAAATACAAATGCTAACATAAGGAGTAATTTTAAATTTTATTATGGACTACTTACTTTCCATTTTTAAAATGCATGGTTTTTCCCTAAAATCTTGTGTGGCATGTTTGACAATGATAATATATTACTGTTTGTCCAGATAAGTACAAGACTTGGTGCTATTTACTCAAATTTAATAGCAGTGAATTTGATGATAGTAAATTGAAAACCACTCTTGAGTCACTAAATATTGAATTACAGTTTGGAAGCTGGAGCTGAGAATCCCAGTGTAATGTTCTGTTAACTCAAATAGTTATCAAACCTATTCTCTCTTCACTGACCTCATCTATATTAAAAGAGTTTTCTATTAAAGCCATATCAGTAGAGCTACACTGACAGACTTCTTGGTACAATTACAGCTTACATTTGTAGAGACTTTGGTGATGTTCATTGAACCGAGTAGTCTGAACTGACCAAAGGGTAGTTTGCCAGAGCAGCAGTCAAGATGAGGGTTTCTGCTGGTATGGCTTTGTTTCTTGGAAATATGTTTGGGGAATTTTTCCTAACAAAGGCTTAGATCAGAAAAATGTATGAGTGTACACCAAGCCTGGCTGCTTGGTTGTTTACAGTACCACCCAGATGTTTTCATTTAACCTCTTTCTGAAGTAGTAGTCCCCTGCCCATGTCTGTCCCTGAGGTTTTATATTTAGCTGATGCCATTTCACGTATGGAGATGCCAAGATTTACAGAGGTCACAGCCCAGTGGTGCTTAGCTACCTCATTTTCCTTTGATTTAAATTTGCCTGAGACGAATGACGTGGGAAGAACTGTGACCTACTCTTATTGTAATACTCTCTCAGCATTAGGATCCTGGCTTTGGGTTTGCCACTTAGTTCCAGTTAGTCTCATCTTACCCATCTCTGAAAGGCAAAGAGGTCTGCTTTTCATGGAAGATGCTTAGGAAGCTCAGCAGAATCCTAGGATCTGGAAAATCCTGCAGCCATGCACACCTTGAGCCTTCAGAGAAAAAGGGAAGCTACGAGTGATGATTTCCTCCAAGTGGGTCAACTGATATTTGTAATAAGTGGGAATGGAGAGGCACTGTTTGGCAACACAATGCTCTCCAAATGTGGTTGGTACAGAGTTTTCCTCTGAAAATTCTCTGCATGTCATCTAAAACTCAAAGCATTTTAAGGCAGTTCAGTTTCAGCATCCAAAAATCAAGATACACATTTGTCTTCATCTCCTTTGAAAAGGTTGCATTTGTGTCTCAATGAGCTTTAAGTAAATGTGATTAAGTCCCTGTGATTCGTTTTTTTCAGTGTTTAATCGGGAAATGACTCGGTCTTTAACTGCTCTCTTTTTAAAGCCTTTTTATGCCACTTGTTCTTCCAGCAAAAAATGTTGCTCCTGTATGCTGGGATCTTTCTTTTGTAACACAAATGATTTAAGAACATCTGTTACGTCGTGTCTTCTTTGTGAAGTTCTTATGGGACTGTCTGATATTATGGCATATTGAGGAAAGGGTGGCACTAGTTGCTAACCAAAGAAACACTCATCCATTTTTACAAGCATTCATTGTCAATCATGCATCTCAGCTTCAAAGGATCTGCACAATCAAAATAAGGCCTTGTGCAAACAGAAAGTAGGGCATAATTTCTGTCCCAAAGCATTTACAGACTCAAAAACATCTTTTTAAAAAAAGCAGTATCATGGGATAGATGTGAAAACAGGAAGCTTTACAGCAGTCTGTTACAACTGTGTAGTACGAGTACCCTTGGAAACTATTTAAGTCTGGCTTCAAATGTTGCAACTCAGCCCCAACATTCTCATCAATCAAAAAACACAACTCACTGAATTGGTTTGAGTTGAAAAAAAGCTGAGCTAACAGTGCAAAGATCTTGAAGAACACAAGCTGGAGATGTTACTGGTCAAGTGTGTCAGGGGCTATAGTGTATGCTGGTGACTAAATTTTTTAAGTTTTAAGATTTGCTTTGATGTTTATAAAATACCTGTTTCCTGAGCGGAAGCTGGAGACATTGATGTTCTTTGTGGCATTTACTATGTCTTTATCTTTATTTCAAAGGTTCTTGTACCAAAGGATCCTTTGTTAATGGGTAAAATGGTGGAAGTGAATATTTATGAAGCTGGGAAACATTTCATGAAGGGGCAACCATTATCAGATGCCAGAGTTTACACTGCATCTATCACTCGACCATTAGCAAAAGGAGAAGTTTCTGGTTTAACAGGGGTGAGTAAAAGACATTTTCTGCTTTACTACACTACTAAAACAGCAGCTGTTCAAGCGTAATGATTCCATGCTATGTATCTGTTATCATTTTATAGTTCCCCTTTTATGTATGTATGAAGCTTTAATCTTTCCTGACAGATTAAAATCTGAATTTAAAAGATGTTTTTGCTGATGCTCATAGCTTTACTTTGCTGACTCTAAAGGCAATAATACACTTGTTTCTTGTTCCAGAGTGCAATAGCTTAGTAAAACTGAAAAGATTTAACAGCAGCGATTATACAATTTAATGTATTTTAGTTCTAGTTTAGTGGAAGGATGAATTGGTTTATTTTGCTTCACAAAGCTGTTTTTAGAAACTGTGTATTGGTTACATGCCATTAGAACGGGTCAAAATTGGATTCAGAGATTCAAACTTAATCGATGAGTAGAGGTAAGGAATATTTACAATATATTTTGGAAAAATGTCAACATCTGATTTAAAGAAAATGAAACTCTCTTTAAAAGAGATCTGATCCTTATTTTACACCTCAGTAGATATGGCTGTTAGCCAAGTATTCTCATACATTTCATGGAGCTCTAGTTGTAAAAACTGATGGAGTGTGAAATGAAAATGTGTATCACATTTCTAAGCATCATTTGATGTCCTTTCTCCTGCACTGTTGTTAGGATCTCCAAAAATATGTAGCAGTAATTTAGCACATGGAAGAAGGATAATTGGCAGTTTATCAGCCACCTTGCTGCTATTACAGTAAATTGTTGACAAGTATTAAAGTATATATGCATCCTTGTTAAAGTTCAAAGTAGTCATATTTAAAAGAAACAATCAAGGCATACCTTATGTGACTAGTGTTAAGCTAAGCTACTTGGTCTCTTGAATAAGCCTGGCTATGGAAACACAGAGCAACAATAATGCACCTACTGTAATGTGTTTGGCAGGTAATGAAACTTAAGCACAAACACATTGCTAAACTCTCCTTTGAATACTGTCTGTGTGCATGTGTATATTGGCTTGATAAAGGTCCGTAAGAGAGGAAAAACCAGCCAAAACCCTCAAATTGTCTCATTGGACTGCGTAGCTATTTAAACACAAATGATTTTTTCATCAGAATGTGGGGTTTTTTTTAATAATCTGCTGGAACAGACCTAAGCCTGTCATTAAACTGAGTATGTGCTGCCAGAAGCTTGTAGCCTGGGAACAAGCAAGCAGACTGTTGACTGAAATTTTGTAAGTTAAAAATGAGAGATGAAATTACTAAAACTGAGGATGCTGGTAACTGCCATAAGAACTTACTGAGATGTATAGACCTGCTCCTGCCCTTTGAGTGTAGGCATGAACAAGTACTTGGAATGCTCAACTAAATGGCTATAGCAAACGAATAATAAGGCAAATTGCTTTTCATTACTTTTGTGGCTGCCAGTGCTCCTTCAAGGGAGTGTCTTATTTATGTTTGGTCCACTGGACATGTTAGAAACTTTCACTTTCTGGGAAGAAAAGTTAGATCTCAATACTTCAGTAAATGAGACATCTTTTGTACATGGGCTACAGCTGAAAGTTTTTAGTCATGCTTGGCCAATGCATAATCTATAGAACATGAACTGAAATTGTTTGTGGGAAATTCCTCCTGACAAATCATATATATGTGGCAAATCAGGAACTTTCTTAAGTTCCCCGGGGAAAAAAAATCAGCTTGTCACAAAAGTCACTGTGGGTTTTTGGCTGGGTAGAAGATGCTCTTTAACTAGTTCTGTATGGTTGGACTACTAGGAAACATTTCCTGCTAGGTGTGCTCTAGACATGTAATTATAACCTAAGATGCTTATGAGCAAGATAAAAGGGCAACATATGTCATATGACCCTTTATATAGCATGTTATGTGTACAGATGGCAGGTTGGGGAAAGAAGGAGGAGGCAACTCAGAACATAATGTATTCAGATACTCCCTTAAAAGTAGCCAAAGATCTTGGATCTTCAACAAGCTCTCAAGTGTTTCCACCAGGTTTTCAGAGGGGCAGCATGCAGAACTGAAACCTTGAATAACTTTTTTGTTCAGTCAGGCAATCAAACTGTATAACGTTACCTAACATAGGTTATAAAAGCACAAAATGGAAACACATGTGACCCTTTCACTTTCTGCTTCCCAGTGTGCTCACAAATAAGCAAGAATTAGGGCCGGCTTTACATTCCCAGGCTTGAAAGGATGGGTAGCCAAATGGCTCTTTTAAGAGCAAGTATGTTTCTGTTGCCCAGCATGGATGTTCCCTGGGCAGAAGCTCTTTTAGGGCACCAACCAGCATCCTGTAGGTAGCATGCTATCTGAAGTGCCCAGGAAGTTTCCAGTGGACCTCTGATCTCACACTGTCAGTGATACAACTTCCTCTTAGCTCATTTGTTTGCTGGTTCATGATGAGAGGTAGTTCAGAGAAATACATGAATTTAAATGTAGATAGAGGTAATCTAGATCAAAGGAATGGGATAATGGGCTGTACTGCGGTAAAACACAATGTTTCAGTCCGTTCTCATTCAACAAAGCATTTGGTTCTTTCCTAATGACCATATGTGTTACAGGGGCTGCAGTGCACACATTACAGTTCAGCATGTTGCACAAGTACTGTGAAGAAGAGGGATAGATTGTTAAGTCAGGGCTGTAATGTGGTTGTAGACAGTCTGTAGCAGTAAAAAAGGTGCTATTTTTGTAGTCTATCCTGGGCATCATTTGCTTTTATTAAGAGTGTTTTCATTAGCTTACATAGGGCACAATGAAAGATGTTTCAAAAGACATCACAGCCGTACTTCTCGGTGATGAGGAACAATCATGGA